>NW_015151203.1:374722-378239 GCF_000732505.1 Cyprinodon variegatus
AGTCTCCGTCTTTTTACGACAAACGTTCTGGAAATTATTAGCGTTTCGTGTTCGTTTTGACTTCGTGTGGACGGGGCCTAAAGCAAATCTGTAAAGACTCTCCAGCCAAACGTAGGTGTGTTAGCGGTCATCATGACGAGTGTGGTCTGAATAGCGCTAGCAGCAAGGAAGGAGGTAGGAAGAGGAGTCTGTATAGCCTCTTTCCCACTGAAATTAGGAGGTTAAAAAGTGTTTTTCAAACATGGGTGGACCCTAGGGTGACCAGATGTCCCGGAAAATTCGGGACAGTCCCGAATTCTAAGCTTTTGCCCCAAATCCTGGATCTGGCTGTGCATGTCCCGACATGTAAACTTATACCAAATGATAAATTTTTAACTCCAGGTACACATCTGAAACTGTTTGCTACTGCTGTCTGTGCCGCCGAGAGGCTTCTTACGCGGCCCCAAATTTGTGAAGTGGCTGCGTACCGCCCCGGCTACAATGCATCTTTTTTGTTATCTTTCTGACATTCTAATTCCATGTGATTGCAATAGGAAGCACGAATAATGACCGGCGCAAATTTTCACTTTCACTGACAATAGCGACATGGCAGACAAAGATTTCCACCACGGGAGTAAAAAAAAAAAGAAGCAACAATGCAGGTAAGGAAGGAATGGGAGGGGAAATATTCGTGGTTTAGCAATTCGTTGACAGATGAATCGAAGGTTTCTCATAGAGGAGAGTCAATGAAATTGAAATTGCGTGCTAGTAGTAAGTATGGCTAAAGACTTGAATAGCATAGGCCTAGATGTGACAAGCTTGGAAAAGGCTATTTTTTTATTAGTGCACATGTAAGTTAGCCTACCCACCCGCATGCGCGCCCCGCCCCGAATTTCTGCCAACCTCATCTGGTCACCTTAGTCGATCCGCTAACAATCGGCATTTGGCTCCCTTGCCACTCGCAAAAAAGCTGGTCTATCCCCTCGCTGGAAGCTGCGTGACACCATCACTCTGGGTTAGCATCGATGATGTCACCAGTGCAACAGAAAGCAGGAAAGTAAACAATGGAGAGCAAGATGGAAGGCCGGGTGAACACTGAGTTTTTGCCCTTTTCAGGCCAAATCTCCTGTCATGTTAGTATTTCTTCGATCGGCCCAAGTTTCATCCTCATGGTGCATCCTGCGTCGTTAAGCATACAGCAGGTAACGAGGGGCGATCAGCCTCTCTTACGAACATTTCCACACCACTCCAGCACGGTTCCTCCCCTCCTAGTGGCGATCTAAGGTACTACTGCTCTCTAGAGGTAAACAAGCAAATCAACATGGTGGCACCCGTAACACTCAGGAAGTTTGCGTAGAGTTAGGCGAAGAAGGCTGCCTTTGGTGAATTTACTTGACTTGGAAGTGGATACGACAAACAAAGGTCTAATCCAGGCTTGGAGACGTACGAAACAACAACAGACGTTGAGGTTCATCACACTGCTAAGCAGAATCATCACTGGAAATCGTACGGCACGGTAGGAAAGCTAGGATTTTTATGAATGTCTGAATTTTCTGACGGTAAGGAGATGACGCGGTCTGCTTATGCACTCTTTGTTATCTGAGAACCGAACCGCGCCGAGACCTGCTGATGAACTAGTACCATGTCAGCGCGGTTCGGTTGTGTCTGGCACCGTCCGGTTCAGTTGTGCGTGCCAATTCCACTCAACGGTTATCTCGGTTACCGCGCTCGGACTGGTGGTGTAAATGGGGCTAATGTTGTACTTTTTAGTTACTAGCTCCCTTCTAGTTGCTCTATCCACGCCTGCTCCCTATCAGCTGATTAGCCCATTCTTTGTTCTATCTCCCATATATACACCTCCTGTGTGGTTCTACATTGCTGCCCCCCCCCATGTCTTTCATCAAGAAATCATCTCTGCCTTTCCGTCTGTGCTTTTGGGTCCTCAACAAGTATCCACCAATCCTAACAGCCATGATAAAAGGTCAAAGTTTACCTCTTCTCAGGTTTCATAAAATGTTTTTTCCAGCAATTTTTACATTTTTTTTAATGTCATTCCACTTTCACAAGTACAGAGCAACGAAATTTACTCCCTGCGTTTAACTCAGCCCCTTAGGAAGCAGTCGGCTGCCATTTGCGGCATCCCGGGGAGCAGTTTGGGGTTAAGGGTCTTTGCTCAGGGGCCCAGAGGGGCAGTCTGTGGGAGTGGGTCTCGTGCTCACAACCTCATGATTCCAAGCTCTATGCCCAAACCACAAGGCCGCCCCTCCTTGTTAAATGTTTTCAGATCCCAATAGAAAAGACAACTTGAGTGGGAATTTATGGTTTTTGGTATTTACCACGATTATGAGTCCATATAACTAAGGAGCAATACGGAAGCCAAGAGATGCCAGATTTTACATGACGGAACGTATAGAAATAGCCTCATAATTTCTTCACTGAGCTTTGTCACTGTGTGGCTAATGCTGATATACATAGCTTCAGGTTTTGTTTTGAAAAATGCATTTAGCATTTTTTTGTAGTTCTTTTCCAGAACGCTGTAGTCCCATCGTGGCTAGCCTCAATCATAGCTACATACAAATTTAAAAGTTATAAATTATAATTAAATTTTCTGAAGAACAAATAACATGTTTTAACTGAGTGTGTGAACCAGAATAAGGCGAGATGCTTTGTTGCATCACAGACAGGTTAACCCTTAGTTTTCTCCAGGGGCCCCGATATAACGACCTCTAAACATATTAACCCTCCGTACTTTTTAATCTGCCTCTTAGCCTAGGTGGCCCTTCTTCACTTTCTGTGGCGAAGGTACTTTATGCCCATCCCCCAGCTGTCCAACACACATATACCATCTTGTTACCCACTCCACCCCCTGTTGGGTGCTGGATCGTAGAGTGGGGTGGGTGGATTATGTGAGTGTGAGACTCGCAAAAGGCCTGCCATGGTCTTTCTCTGTGTGACGGATGGCTAGGAGGTTGAACAGGCCTGTTTTGCATGAAAAGAGAAGGCAGCAGGGGGAAGAATAGAGGTTTATTGAATGAGGCCTGTCACCCAAAACCACCCTCCTGCTCCAAACCCTTACACCAACCCTTCATCCATTCCTTCATCATTTCAACCCTCCTCCTCTCTTGTTCTCCCTCCACACTGCCTACCCATTCTCCTTTATTTGGGGGTTTCGTTGGACCATATTCACTGGCCCTTTCTCACCCTTGAATCTACTCCCCCCCTCACCCCCATTTTGCTGCCATCCTTACTTCTCCTTATTTTATCCTACTTAATTTCTGTTCATTCAGATTTCCCCTTCTTTCCATCAAGCTGTTTTCACCTTTTCGTGAGGTTCCAAAGCAGTCGAATCCTCTCATTATTTGCTCGGGATGCTGAATGGGGATCCATTATGATAATCCCATAGTCAGAGTTCTTTAACACTAAAAGAAGGCATGTGACTTGATGCTGTCGTCAAGAGAAAATCTACATTTTGAGTCGACGGGAGATATTATGGCAACACTGAAAAAGTTCAAGATTTCTGCTTAACTTTCCGCCACGA
>NW_015151203.1:379451-381168 GCF_000732505.1 Cyprinodon variegatus
ATGATCGACACCAAAATTTTGACAATTGGTCCTGTCTCTGATATTTGGCTCATACAGAATCCCCCCCTGGCTGCTTTAGAATGGCTTCCATAGTCATTGAACAGCGCTGACGACCTGGTGAGTAGCATATTTTAAAAAAAGAACGTTTAAGGTTGTTTTAAGGACATTATCGGACATGCACTATGGAAGCCATTCTAAAGCAGCCAGGGGGGGATTCTGCATGAGCCAAATATCAGAGACAGGACCAATTGTCAAAATTTTGGTGTCAATCATTCGATTTCATCCTGGACACTACAGAAAATGGGCTAAAAGTGTTAAAAACCAGAATTTTCCTTTAATAACAATCTACTTTAAAATCTAACCTGGATTTAGGGCGGGCTTCTTCTAAAAAAAAAAAAAAAACAAGGATTGTACTTTAAGGCAACAAGGACGTCTGTTGTTGCCACATTCATGACAAAGTCGGAGTTCAGATAATTTAAGGGAGCTATACTTCATTTGTTTCTTTACAATGTTTGCTTATTAGGTTGAGGGCAAAAAAATAAAAAAATCAAGTGTTTTCATTAAAGTCCTCTTACGATTTCTGAAAGAATATCCTTCTTTGTTTTGGTTGAATGATGCAGTGAGTTAATTCAATGGAAAATAAGCCCTAAAACATAAAGTTGCACCAAACTATTTGACAATTTTGCAGAAATGCGTAAAGATCTTGGTTGACATAAAAAGTTAAAAAAGAAGAAGGCTAATTTGTGATTTGCGATTCTTTCTAATAATATAAGATTCCTACTCATACATTTCTAATTCATGCACACAAGTTTTAATGTTCTCGTACATTTCTGATTCTTAGTAGCAAAAATTGTCATTTGTAGTCCTAAAATCTTTATTTGAACTCCTAAATTTTGATTTAGTCCTGTTAATTTGTGATTATGCATATATCATTGTGAATCGTTCTCAGACTGCAAAAAATCTAAATCTAGATCATTCTTTCTTAAAATAAGTGCATTTGTTCTTGGATTGAGGAGGTAAAAGAGACATTTTGCCAATGGAACAAGATAATTTACACTTAGAATAAGAAAACACAATTACATTGTCTTATTTCAAGTGCATTTAATCTAATTATCTTATTTTAAGAGTAAAAATACTCCATTGGCAAACTATCTCATTTACCTGCTCAAATTAAGGGTGAATACACTTAATTTAAGACATTTTTACTTATTTCTAGATCGTTTTTGCAGTGCTGTACTTGTTCATTTGTGATTCGTAAAGGTAAATTTGTGATTTGTAGTCGTAAATTGTGATTCATGCTAATAGATTTGTGATTGGTAGTTCTACATTATGATCTGCTTTTATAAATACTAATTGGTTTGTGTAAATCTGTGTTTGTAGTCCTAAATTTGCAGTTCTTACTTGCTAATTTGTGGTTAATTCACACTTCTAAATGTGTGAGTTGTACGTGTATGTATGTGATTTGCAGTAATTTAATTCAAATTTCTAATGTTTTTATGTTATAGGCTTTAATTTAAAGATTCATAGGTTTTTATAGGACTTTTAGATGCAGAACTTTCTGTAGTTCTGTTCTTTCTTTTCTTTCGAATTAGCATCGGTGAATAAAAATCGCAATTTGCAAGTAGAAATCCGATTTTTGGCTGCGTGATTCAGAGATTTAGAAGACGGAATCATAAACTCACAGATACTAAATCTGCAGGTTTACTAGTGGTTCCTA
>NW_015151203.1:381693-387098 GCF_000732505.1 Cyprinodon variegatus
GCTGCTGCCATCAACGCCTTTGTTTCTAGATGTTGGAGCTTGGCCTGTTTTCCAGTGTAGTCCTGTTTCTCTTCTAGACATAGGCTCTGTTCTCTCTTTCATCCTTTGACATGAAAACTGGTTCTTGCCTGTTTAACCGTTTCTTTCCCAGACAGCGCCACCTGTGGAGCTAGTTTATAGTTACCTTTTGTAGCATAGAAAGCATTTGTCTATCAGTGTTTCTATGTTCCTCTCATTAGTCCAAATTTACATGAACAAATCTTTTAACATAACCTCTGATCAAGTGTTGTTTCTTTAGTGAGTTGTTATTTTCATCAATAATGAGGATTGAAATGCTTCTACTAGAACCATCCATCTGACCTGAATGTTGTTTATTATTTGTTTAATAAAGTATCATTGAATTTAATTCATAAATTCAGACACCTATGCATGTTTTTATTGACATATATCTTGCTCCATAAAACCAGCTCACTATCCCCTTATTTTGTGTTTAAAGTGAAAAGAATGAATGAATCATAGAGAGATTTATTTATTTCTTTGAACCATATTTTTAGTTTTTTTTAACCATAGAGTGATTCCGGGGGTGTCTGGGCCACCCAGGACAGTAGAAACGCCCCTGCACCGTGGACGCCTCCTTTCCCAGCAGCCATCAACAAGTGTCTGTGCAGCTTGGGAAGCTATTCTCATTCAAATGGCCCCTGTAGAGTCGTGGCCCTTCCCATTGGCCCCTGAGCGCAGAGTCGCTGTGAACCAGAGGAGCAGCTTCAGTCTGGGATGTTGGGGCCGTTTGACAGCTTCCCTGACTGGACGCGGACTTCTTCAGGCTTCCACTGAGTCAAACTTAAAGTGATGAGGCTCCACGCGCGTCGCAGGTAAACAGAAAGGTGTGCTCTGTGGAACCCGGGGTGTGACGTGGATAATTAGCCAGTTAATTTAGATCACCCGGTTCGACCTGCTGGGAGGAAGGCAGAGCTTTTTAAAGCGGCTGTGATTTTAACTTTCCCAAAACACGTCCGGTCAGACATGTACAGCCTGATGGAGCCCAGCGGGCAGCCGCAGAGCCACCAGGCCGCCGGGATGTCACCCATCACCGGGACCAACGGCGGCGCGCTGCCCAAAGCGGCGTGCGCGCCCGGAGGCGACCCCATGGATAAGGTCAAGCGGCCCATGAACGCCTTCATGGTGTGGTCCAGGGGCCAGAGGCGGAAAATGGCGCAAGAAAACCCCAAAATGCACAACTCCGAGATCAGCAAGCGGCTGGGGGCGGAGTGGAAACTTCTGACGGACGCGGAGAAGCGGCCCTTCATCGATGAAGCCAAGCGGCTGCGGGCCGTCCACATGAAGGAGTACCCGGACTACAAGTACAAGCCGCGCCGCAAAACCAAGCCGCTGCTGAAGAAGGACGCGCAGGTGGGGAAGTACCCGCTGTCAGCCGGCAACCTGCTGAGCGCGGCGGCGCAGAGCCAGGGCGGCAGTCCGAGGATGGAGGGCTACGGCTGGGCTCCGGCCGGAGGCTACGCCGGCATGCAGAGCGAGGCGCTCAGCTACACGCAGCAGCTGCACCGGTACGACCTGTCCGCGCTGCAGTACCCGCCCGCGATGACGGCGGCGCAGAGCTACATGAGCGGAGCCAACTCCTACAGGTGGGTCCGCCTCATTCACTGAGGAGAAACCAAACTGCTGGCAAGGAACCAGGAACCACACAAACTGTTCACTATCCTTCCTCCAGCATAAAACCTGCTGCCTAAAAACACTTTATACAAGTTAGAGCATCAATTTAAGCTTTTTACGCCAGTAAAAGTGTAAAAGTACCAGTTTAAAAACTACTTAAAGAATAAAAGCAATGCAGGAAAACTGTTAAGGGCAGAAGCTTTACTGCTCTACTCTATTAAAGGAACATTTTTATACAATTCTGGATAACTTTATTTTCTTAGTTTTATAACTAATGCTAACAGCGTCACATTTCACTTTGCATCATCTTGAAAAACTATTTATTTTGGCATGTGGAGAGCAACAGGTTGGGGCAGCACCGAGTCCAGCCACAAAGAAATTCATTGTCTGGATGAAACTAATTTTTATTTTTTTTAAATGCCAACAGTTCAGAATGAAAATGAGCATAAATGAAACAAAACTAATGAGTAGAAAGTAAAAAGTTGTCTAAATAAAATAATTGCTGCAGTAAAGTATTGATAGCCAATATTTCTACTCTAAAGCAACAAAGTATTTGTACTTTTTTCACCTCTGGTTGTTAATTTTAAAACGTCTAGTCTGTATTTATTTATTTTTGGTTTTTGACATCTCTTATTGAACCCCCATTTTTATTTCCACATTTTTTTCTTTTAATGTTCTGAAGAGGAGAGGGAGGAAAAAAAGTAATAAAAAAAATTAACATTTAAATCATACAGTTAGTAACCCAGTCGGTTTGTTTTTTATTCCCACTGAGAAATGTTATTTTAAAATATGTTCGCAAATTGGCACATTTAATAATGGATTCATAAATGAATTTTATAGTTTTAAATTGAATTTAAAATGGTTAATTTCTTTTTTATGGGCCCTCCTGGTCCTCCGTAGAACATCCAACATTCCTTCAGGTATGAATTAACAGCTGACTTTTCTTAATATCTCTAATTTTCTAAACATGAATCATTTAATTCCTCATGAATAAAGGAATGCGAATAAAAAAAGGCTCCAATTCGAATTAATTTCCTTCAAACATGTTGAGACTGACCGTAACGCGCCGTAATAAAATGAGCTTAAATCACACAAAACTAGAGTCTATTTTTAAAATATAAGAAGTAGAAAGTAAAAAGTTGTCTAATTACTTTAGTAATGTATAAATAGCCAATATTTCCTACTCAAGTAAAGTATTTGTACTTTACGTGATGCCTCTGGAAAGTACATTTAAGTCGTTTTTTATTTGAGTATTTTTACTTAAGTAATTTTCTGGGAGTATTTATAACTTTCCCTCCATTTCCAGGAAGCTTTTTTAATCCACTGTTTTTCTTTCTTGGAATGTGAGGATGTAACTTGGTGGTGAAGGTTGGTGGGGACGCTCTGATATTTATATTTATAGATATTTGGACATTAATGTGTTAAAATATGAATACCAGCTGATGCTAACAGCAATATATCAGGCCTCCTTAGTGTGACCACAGTTTTATTTACCTATACAGAAAAATGGGGATTTATTTTTTCTTTCCTCTTTTCAGCTTCACCAGTGATAATCTTCCTTCAAAAGCAGCAAAATCAAATTTAGGAATTTGTCCCACACATCGTTGAAAGCCAAAGTCTATGTATTGAAGTTATTGGTGAGGACGTGTCCATCCCAGTACTACAGAAAGTTCGGCCTGTGCTGAAACGCAAACATGGCGGATAGAAGCCGTTGGGACTGAATCTGGACGCCACTGATCTACAGATTTAATGACGTTCCTCTAATGAGAGAAACTCAGAGCAGATAATATTAGTAGTTTATTATCTTATTAAGGCGTTAATTGTTGCCATGAGGTCAAGTTGTTCATTAGGATGAATCTCAGATCAGAGTTCTAGTTTCTTTAGATTCAATCTCTAACATCTGTTCCAGGAAAAATGAGGAGAATAAAGATGCTCCTGCTTCTTTTTGGTTTGTTTTTAAATTAGAAGTGATAATCAAAATAATTGTCCTTTTTTTTTTTTGTTGCTTTTCTCTGCCGAAGTTCTTTCCAGGTGGTGTAGAATCTATATCAGGCGGTTCTACGCTTGAATAAATCAGGTGGTTTCTGAAAGTTGCAGCTTTTTTTAAAATTACAGAAATGTTCTAATATTAGAAAAGTTAATTTGTACTTTTAAATACTGAAGTACTTTTAAATACTGAAGTACTTTTAAATGCTGAAGTACTTTTAAATGCTGAAGTACTTTTAAATGCTGAAGTACTTTTAAATGCTGAAGTACTTTTAAATGCTGAAGTACTTTTAAATGCATGTACTTTTAACTACTGAAGTACTTTTAAATGCATGTACTTTAAAATACTGAAGTACTTTAAAATACTGAAGTATTTTCAAAAGTGAGTACTTCAATACTTTCACTTGAGTAGCTGTTTGACTAAGTAACTTTTACTTGTAGTTGAGTAAAATTTGACTTTGAGTATCAATACTTTTACTACTGCTGAGTACTTCTGTAAACGAACAAACCTACGGCTTCCACTAAGAAACAATAAAAGTAAATATTTCTATGCATTTATAGTTTATTTTAACTCTTTGTTCTCCAGACCTCCTATTAATAAACTTTTACAGGAATTAAAATAACTTCAAAGAAAACTTGAAACGTCCAAAAACGATCAGTCCTGTTTCAGAGGGACCTACAATAAAAGGCTTTTTGTGATGTAAATTCGTCTTTAAAAGCGTTTATTAGCAATCAGTCATCTAGGGATCCATCATTTGGGATCTGGCTAATCGCTTTAACATATTTCATTCACATAAAAAAGCGAAATGCATATTTTAGAGGTTAATAAAGTCAGAATTGGCCATTTTGGCAACATGTCTGCCACTTTTTCCCCACTTATAGAAGGTGTGTGCTCAGATAATCAGTCCTACTGGCTTAAAGAATAGATTTCCCTTTTTTCCAATTGGTTGGTTGATATTAAATAAAGGTGCTACTGGAATAAAAAAGGTTTTTATTTCAGGCAGAAAGACCCGTATCTCCGACGGAGGGCGATGCTGTGGCTCAAATGAGTCAACAGGGTTTAGTCGTTTAATTTAAGTTTCTCTTGGATCAGAAAGTCCAAAAAGGAAACCTTCAGGTTGTCCTAAATAAGTTTGTTTTACTTTCAGTTCATTTTAGATGAATAGATGGCCCAGCCGGGTTCCTAGGACTCGGTTCCTGGAACCTGGAGCACGGTTTGTTCTGTTTGCTGCTTGTCATGCTGCGGGCCGTGATTCCGGGCTGGGCCCCTGCTAGGAATGTTGATCAAGCCGACCTGATGAAGTGTCAAACAGGGCAGAGCTGCAGGATGTTAGCATCTCGCTAATGATGCTAATGAATTCCCTGCGTGTCGTTTTCCCTTTTGATTTGCTGCAGATTTTTAATGAAAAACTAATTAAAAACCTGAAAGTTTTCCTTAAATGTGTCTAAAGGATGAAGGATAGCGGTGTCTGTGAACGCACCACAGCATTCGCAACACTTCCTGTTTCTACGCAGCTTGGAAACGCTCCACTCCTCTTTATGCTCCCTCTAGTTTTTCCTGAATTTATTTAACTTTTTTTTTCTAAAGTAGTAGTTTTTAAAGCTGCGTCCGCGGCGCCCCTGAGGGGGACGCCAGGGGGCCAAAAATGAGGGCCCCAAAAAAAAGACTTAGGCCCCATCCACACGAAGTCAAAACGAACACGAAACGCTGATATTTTCCAAAACGTTTGCTGTAAAGACGGAGACGT
>NW_015151203.1:388076-391592 GCF_000732505.1 Cyprinodon variegatus
GGGGCCTTATTTTTCCAATTATCATAAATTATTAAATAAAACTTGGATTAATGTTTCATTAACATGAAATCCATGTTGATTTACAGCTAAACTTTAAGGCTAACTGAAAGGGTTCAAATGGACATTACCTGTTGTTGCTAACAGACGTCTCTTCAAGAAAACTCTGAAAGTTCTTGACCAAAAAGATTTGTTTTCATTATTGTAACATTTTATGTAAGTTCAACATTTTACACTTTGAATATCAGATATTTTTGGACGCATGTTTTTAAAGTTTGTAATGGACTTTCTTCTCCTCAGGAGGATTTTAGAAGCAATAAGGTATTATTAGAATGAAGAGCAGGGCTATAATCAGGGGAGACTGTGATGTTCTGCATCGAAGGACCGAATTTGGCCAAATGGTTTCGTCCATCGGAGGAGTCGGTCATGGATCACTCTGCCAGATCATGTTTGGGGCAGAAGTTTTAAAATCTCCCTCAAACTCTGGTTGAAAACTAACCAGACATGTTCACAAGTGAAATGAATCCTTTGGGCCTGTCAAACGTATAAATAAATAAAATGTTAGGCCACGCCCCCTTCCAACACACACACTTGGGAGGTCTTTGTTTTGTTCTTATCAA
The DNA here is from genome assembly GCF_000732505.1 of Cyprinodon variegatus. Taxonomy (NCBI): domain Eukaryota; kingdom Metazoa; phylum Chordata; class Actinopteri; order Cyprinodontiformes; family Cyprinodontidae; genus Cyprinodon; species Cyprinodon variegatus. The sequence goes on from NW_015151203.1 coordinate 388,694, forward strand.
CTTTTTAGTATTTATTAACCAAATGTAGGGATGGACTGATACGTTGGCTGGTCAGTATTTTTTGCTGTCATTTAGATTTAATTTTTTTTGTTTCTTGTATTTTTTTATTTTTGTTTTTTAAGTTTTTCTTTTAATTTTTCGCACATTTATTGCTTAATTTTTTTTATAATGTAAATGGAGGAAGAGAACGGAATATTGCCCCCCAAAAAATTGGCATCACATATTGGGGATCGGCTTGAATAAAGTCAAACTATTCAAGCCTTTATTAAAAAAAAACTAAAAAAAAAAGTCGGTTGAACAAACTAATAACTTGTTAAAAGATTTTTTTTTTTTCCCAATGCCAAACACTAATAACTGAACGGAGATAAAATGTTTCTGCTTCTCTGCGCATTAGGGGTAGGGGTCCCCCGGCCGTAGAAAACCTTTGGTAACCTCTGTTTTAAGGCGGCGCTGATGAATCCTGCTGCTCAGAATCTTGGCAGCGACGACGTTTTAAATGTCAGATCAGGTTTAGAGAGCCGAGGAATGACGGCCTGCAGTTAGTGGGGTGTGTTTAACTACCTCTAATCCCTGCATCGCCTCGACATGCTAACGCTAATTATTATTAATCTCCAACCTTCAGGAAGGACGGTCCCACTTCCTGATCTTCCTGTTTGGGGTGACATCACTGCCAATAATAAACAAAAGTTTCTATATTAGTGGATTTAATTCAATTAACCTATACTGATGAAGTCAAAATTGATATTTGTTAATTTAAACAAACATGAGGCATGACATGTTTAATTCCTGAGATATAGAAGGTAAAAGTATAAAGTTATGATTTTTCTTTTAAACTTTTACGCTCAGAAAAAGACGCGTTTGTATGGAATAGAATTAATTTTGTTTCTATAGCGCCAATTTCCAACACGTCACTTTACAGTTCAGCAGATCATCCAGTCAGATTGGTTCAAGCATGCTTGTAGCGACAGTGGAGAGGAAAAACTCCCTTTGAACAGGATGAAACCGGCTGACTATGGTTCAAGGAGACATAAATTTAGACTCCTCCGCAGGTTTTTATGTTATTTTACACCAGATTCCAGAAAAATTGAAGTCCAGCAGCTTTATTTCTGGGTTAAACCAGAAACCTGATTATTTCTGATCATCTTAAAATCATTTCTGCATTTTGTTTCCTGTTGGAGATATTTAGGTTAGATCAGTGCTTCCAGTTAGAACATGTTTTAATTTCCTGTCTTTTTTTGTTGTTTCCTCCGCAGCCCCATGTCGTACAGCAGCAGCCCGCAGCAGCTGAGCCCCGTCAACATGCCCATGGTGAAGGCGGAACCGGTGTCCCATTCGCCCTCCACGGCGACGCCGAACCACCACCGAGGGCCTCTGCAGGGGGACCTCAGGGACATGATTAGCATGTACATACCAGGACCCGGAGGGGATTCCTCGGATCCCGCCAGTGCACAGAGGGGCTACGCCAGCGTCCAGCAGCACTACCTCAGTGGAACCGTCCCGCTGACGCACATCTAGGACTGGAGCGGGAAACCCTGGGGTGGGATTGGGAGGAAACGAAAAGAACCGGTGCACTGGGGGGGCGGGGGGGCTCAGACAGGGAGACTGAGGTGAGGAGCGAGCAGGAAAAAGGTAGCTGGTGCAAATTTAAGCAGAGTCGCCATCTTTGTTTGGGTTATTTTAGAAAACCTTTGACTATCTGGCGTCCCCTCGGCTCCCCGCTTCAGAGCCACAACCCGACGTTTCCTGGCCTCCGTGGCCCTAAAAGGCTCTTTGTTTCAGGAAGTCATGTAGTCTGACCACCCAATTACTGAATGTGAGGCGACTGCGGATCAACGGCAGATAGAAGAAAACTTCTCACACTTTTTTAATTTGGAATCAACCTTTTTAGACCTTTTTATATCATAGAAATCCTGTTTCTGAAGCACAAACCACCTGTTGGACAATCGGCTCCACATCTACGGGACAAATGGACTCATGGTTTCCATCAGAGTTCCACTCTAAACGTAACTGGAACACAGTGGGAGCTTCTTCATTAAAACACTGGATTCCAATTTTAATTTCGACGAGACGTTTAAGATTTTATTTTTGTTGCCTTTAGTTTCTTTTCAATCGCTTTTTTAGGGTTTTTTTGTTTTGTTTTTAGATTGACTCTTTCTTTGTAAATATCCAACTGCATTGTCCCACCAGCTACGAACTGCTTTGTTTGTTTGTTTGGACGCACCCCTTCTTAAAACGTCGGACGTCGGCCATCTTTGTTCTGAACTCCAAAGTGGAGGTTTTCCGTTGGTTTCCCTGCAGCTCGCAGACGGAATGTTGATTGCGATTAAAACATTTCCGCTGGGAACCGAAACCAAAAGTGTTTGAAAAGGGCTTCCATGAAACTAATATGTGAATGTTTACATTGCTACCCGATGCTATAAAGAGGTAACCTTTCTACTGAATGCGCTGTAGAGTAAATGTTTATGCGAACGCTTCACAGCGTAGTCACTGGAAATGCTGTTGATGTAAATATGTCCATATTTTTAGCCTCTAATGCAGTCTTTATTGATTTTTTTGATTAAAACTTCTTTGTGGCACATTTGTCAAAGTACTTTTCTTTTCTACAACATGATTTAATGTTTTTATCGACCGTTTCAGTTTGTCCCAAAGACGAATCCCGGACGAACGGACTCATTCGGGAAATATTTCTGAAGGTTAACGAAGGTTTTTAGCAACTTTTTGCCAATTCCTCAAGACATTAGCGTCACATGCTAGGCCTTAGATTTCAAAAGAAAGCGGTTTATAGAGGAGTTTTTCGTCTACAAGGAGTCTTTAACTGAAACTTTAACTTTATCTTATTAAAATTTGTGCGATGATGCGGAGCTTCAGCTAAAACCAGCTGGATTATCCACCGTGCTAA
>NW_015151203.1:394263-395434 GCF_000732505.1 Cyprinodon variegatus
GGCTAAATGTCAGTTTATCACTGCTGTACGTGTTGCTAGCGCGATCTGAATTTGTAGGAAAAATTGATAGTACATGGACACATCCATGCAGAAAGAGGGGGGCAGCCTAGTGGTTAGGGCGTAGAGCTTGGAATCCTGAGGTTGCGAGTTCGAAAGTTGAACTGGTCTGGGTCCACAAAGCATCTTCACATGTTCGCAGCATTTGGGTTCAAACACTTTCGGGTTCCCACATATGCAACAAGTTTCCCAAAACGCCAGCAAGCCATTAAAGACAAGTTCTGAACACTTAAAGTCGAAGGGAAATCATATTTAAATGTCAAATCATTCTGGCTTAAACATGTATATAAATGTTCTCTTTATCAGACCATATTGTCCCAAAATTTAGAAAATTTCTATAAAAAAAAGAAAAGAAAAATCCTGTCTTAATTCTGTGTTTTTTTTCGTTATCTTATGCAGGCCAGTTATAAGTCAGCCTGAACACCGAAATTCGGCCAATAATATATCAACGGTCACCAACTTAGTGCTACTTGGTCCCAATGGAATTTCCCATTGGGACCAAGTAGCACTAAGTTGCTAACTGGTTAGCAAGATGCTTCCTACAAACCGGCTACAACCAAAGAGCTTGCAAACCTTCCGCCACAACAATCCCGCCCCCTTGATAATCAACCAATCGCATTCATTTTTTTCACTCGTGTAAAGTCGGGCACCACCTGGGAGAATTCGGAAATGCAACGGAGACCTTAGATTGACATGCGCTCGAGTGGTGGATGGGCAGTCATTCGGTTTACATTGCATGTGATAACATTGTCCAGAATCTACACAACGATCTTCGCGTGAACCGCGCTAAGTTTAAATGGGTCTAAACGGGTCAGGTTCTTTTAATGCAAAAGCTGAAATATGAGTCCGTTTTTACTCAAGTGTATTTTCCTCTTGTTTACAGACAATTTCCTAACAGAATAAGATGATATTTGTTTAAATTGGGGAAAACAAGTCCAATATGTTACACACTCGAAAAAATGATTCAAGCCCCTCTTTGAGGAGACGAAGCTTCTTGCATTTTAACATACCGCACCTAGCGTAAATGGTTCCAGAATTATATAGTAATATTTAATTGATGAAACACAATATGTAAGAATTCTATGCAGTTTATTTCTATAGCTCCAATTCACAT
>NW_015151203.1:397709-398940 GCF_000732505.1 Cyprinodon variegatus
CTATATCTATAGTGGAGTTAGTAGTCTACACAGATGACACCATCAGTTATGAGGCAGAGATCCAGGATCACAGGCAGATCTATCTTTGGTTATTTCATTTATGTTTGTTAACAAAAACTGTTTCTGCTCTTAAACTAAAAACAATTAAGTTGATAAAACCGATTTATTGGTCATTGGGTTATTTAAATGTTATGAGTTAGTTGAAAATAACTTTATTCAATGTAGAGAGAAATGTAGGTCAACAGAATTAGATTATATTAAGTTTAACCAATCAGATTATTTAAGAAAATAGTTTTGAACGGAATAAAATGACAGATAAATGTGAATTTAGTTCACCTCACAAAAATATTCTGGATAGAAAAACTGCCATCAATTAAATTATATTTGAAATCTTCTTTAAAAGCAAAAATAATCCAGTTAGTGGGTTACATTAAATTTCAGCTCAAATACTCTTATTTAATGATTTTTCCATCTGTTTCTGGATCAGTCAGGAGGTTCAGGATCAGATTGTTTATTCAGTAATAAAAGATCATAGAGGTTTTAGTTTAACTCTGCTGCTAAACCCCAGAGCGGATAAAGACCCCCCACCCCCACCCCGTCTCTTTAAAAAATAAACCCGCTGCTGCTTTTAGGGTCACAATACAAACATTTAGCTAGAAAATGAGTTAAACTTTCAGAAAATCAAAGTGTTTGCCATAATTAAAGCAAGTAAATCCAATTATCTTTCTAATAAATGAGTGTTTGGTCCCTAAAGTAAGATAATTATGGATAAACAGCACTTCTAGGTATTATTTCTATTTTATTTCCTTAATTCTGGACTTATTTAAAGAACTTCTAGTTTACAGAGAATAGAATATCCAGATGTTTTCACAGCAGCTGCATTACAACAGAAAATAAAAGAAATACATTAAAAACAGAAAAAAAGTCTGATTTTTTTTTTTCTTTTTCTTCCAAGTTTCACTAAATTGATAATAAATAAATTTATTAGAAAATATTAATTAAGCAGAAAAACAGATTTGAAATGGAGGATTGAGGCTGAACTGTTTCAAAAAGGCCTTTAATTCTGGGATGGGTGGTTGCTCTGAACTGGGAGAGCTGGTCCTACTAGTTAAAGTGGTTAAACTGGTTAAACTGGTCACCTCTTCCTGCCTGCAGCTTCAACGGATCTTCCCAAGAAACTGAAGCAGACATTTCTGTCTCCACTGATTATTTACTTTCTCATCTTTAACCT
>NW_015151203.1:399285-401121 GCF_000732505.1 Cyprinodon variegatus
GTTTCAGAGGCGCTTTGTCTGCGGCTTTTCAGGCCGCAGGTGCAGATAGTAAAGCCGGAGTCTCCGCTCCTCCCCTGGGCGTCTTTGTTCCCTCGCCCCGCTTCCCTCACCCCCCCACCGAGCAGAAAATTAGGGCTGCTTTCTGGGGGGGCTTAACCCTTTCACCGACCGCCGCCTTTCTCATGGAAATAGGAGGGAACCCCACACCGGCTAATCGGTCAGCGAGGGGAGGGGGAGGAGAGGGGGGAGGGAAGGAGGGAGGGGGGGGAGTCAGTTTATTGTTTATTAGCTGCGTCATCTCCTCTAATTAACATCTACAGCATTAAACCGGGATTACTGGGAACTAACCAGTCTGCTGGGAGCAGCTCTGCCACTACAGGATATGAGTTTCTATGGGGTGAAATTACTGTCAAAAATGTCTGTTTACCGGTCTGAATTAGTAAAAGTAAATAAATATAAGATTCATGTTTGTTTCCTGTTTTCATCTCATTCATACATGTTTCATCTATCAGAATACTGGTTTAGATTTTAGAAATACAATTTTACAACGATACAAATCCCAAATTTGCAAGTAGGAATTAAAAATTCAGAAGTGAAAATCCTAAACTAATGAATCACAAATTGATGCGTGGAATTTACAGATTTTTAAGTATGAATGAGTTCACATTTGGAAACAGAAACCCGAAACTTACAAATAGGAATTTAGAAATATTGAAGTATGAATCCTTAAGTAACAAATTTAGAAGTAGAAAATCCCATATTTACCAATAGAAATCACAAATTCAGAAGTGAAAATCCTAAACTATGTTATTCACAAGTAAAAATCACGCATTTACGAATATAAATGACAAATTTACAAAACAGAATAAAAAATTTACAAGTACAAATCACAAATTCATGAGTGGGAGTCACACATTTAGAAGCACAAACCTGAAACTTACAAGTAGGAATGTATAAATATTGAAGTACAAATCCTTAAGTAACAAATTTAGAAGTACAAATCCGAAATTCACTATTAGAGATGAGTCACAAATCCCCAGTTCACCAGAGTAGGAATCAAAAATTCAGAAGTATAAAGTACAATTTGTACAAAAAGTTTACAAAAAGTTCCCAGCTCCAATCTAAAACCACTGATGTAGCTTTTACCTTCCTTTCCGCTCGGTGGCGGTAAAACACCTAGAAGTTTCTAACATAGCAAGAGGAAGGATAACAGAACCATAGAGCGTCATACTGTGCATACTTTGATCAGTGGCTCAATCCAACTACCTGAGACTGTAGCTCCAAGCTCCTCCCCTTCACCTTTGGCGAGGTTAACATTTAGATCTCTATCCAGGGCAGGAAAGGAACTTCCTACTGCTGTGCTGAATCCAGACACCCTTTAGCTATATGAATGTTATCTCGCTAATGGAGGCGTTTTGGTCAAATTGGGACATATTTAATCAAAAACGGCATTATAAAACCAGAATTATATGAAGGTTATAATAATTGCATGTATCTCATACACTACATGAACAAAATATTGTATTTTTTTTTTTTACTTTGTGAGCTGGGCTGTTGCTATACGTCGCGTTACACAAAGAATTGTGGGAAACCGTTCACTGCCATCTGGGTCGCCCTCAAATTTATTTTTTTTTTAAAAAGACCTAAATTACATTTTTCCCTCCCTAAAAACAGTAAGAGTACTAAACAATAATGTGTTAAAGGTTAATAGTTTATTTCCTGAGATGGGATGCTACGCTACTTCCTGGAGCTAACTTTTTCGGCTTTAGATTTAAACATAAATCTAGTCTTTTTTAGTTTTACGTTTTTTTACTTTTGTTTTCACATTATGCTATA
>NW_015151203.1:401842-404211 GCF_000732505.1 Cyprinodon variegatus
TCTGGTAAGGAGTGGAACGGCTTCATCGGGATGGAAGTTGGGATTTTAGTAGTAAATTTGTGAGTAATGTTTAAAACTTTTAAAGTTGGAGTAACATGTATGGATGAACTGATTACAAGAAGCAAATCCTACCTTTACTCCCAGTGTTTGACTTACATTCAGACACCTACACAAACATTTTTATCGACAATTATTTTACCCCATACCGAGGCGCGGCAGCTCAGGGGAAATCCAAAGAAATGCATTTCATGCAGAGCATCCCATGAAGCGGGCCTGCTTTGGCAGCGGTCAGTGGGAGGGCAGGGATGGGGCGGGCAGGAGGAGGCGGAGAGCGTGTCAATGGAGGGATTTTCTGCTCCACTACATCACATTACCCGGCAACAAGCAGTGAAGCTTCAACAAGTGGTTGCCATGGATCCCCTGAGAGTGACTTAGGAGTCCACAAAGAGTGGTGGTCATTCCCAGTGTTTGGGAGAGTTTTGTGTTTTGGAAAAGGGTCGCAGTCACCGACAGGAGACTACTAAAGACCGACTGAAGACACAATCCAGTCATAACCTGTTTGAAGTAAACGGATTCCAATTGGAGCCTTTTTTTAATTCTCATTCTTTTATTCATGAGCGCTTCTTGTTCTTCCGTCCTAAATGAGCTCCTCAGCACGCAGGAGGAATTAGAAATCATGTTTAGAAAATGAGATATTTAGAGAAGCCAGCTGCTAATTTCTATCTGAAGGAATGTTGGATTTTCTACGGAGGACCAGGAGAGTCCATGAAAAAGAAATAACCATTTAAATCCAATCTAAAAAGTGTTTTGTAATTCCAAACTTAAATTGAATCATGAGAGAAAATGTGATTACAATTTTATATTTGTGAATATAAATTGTAAGTTTTATTTATTAATCCATTATTAAAATGGACCAATTTGAAAATAACATTTCTCAATGGAAATAAAAAACATAATGATTGGGTTACTAATTGTAGGATTTAAATGTGAAGATTGTTTTATTGCTTTTGTAGCTCTCCTCTTCAGAACAATAATAAAACAAAGAAAAAAGAAACAAAATAAAAAAGATGATTAGGAAGAAACAAAATAAATACAGACTAGACGTGTCAAAATAATAACCATATCGGTCAACGTAACAAAGTACAAATACTTTCTTACCTTAAAAAGAAATGTTTTTTACTTTACTGGAGTAATTATTTTTTAAACAACTTTTTACTTTCTACTCCTGACATTTTAAAAATAAGAATCATTAGTTTTGTTTCATTAAAGCTAATTTTTATTATGGCCTGTTTGTATTTAAAAAAAAAAATAACATCAAAATAATTTGTTTCATCTAGAAAATTTATTTCTTTGGACTCAGTGCTGCCCCAACTTGTTGCTGTGGTATGTTTTAAAGTTGTCTTAGCTTTAAATGTAAAATTAGATTTATTTTCTGTGGCTCTTCTGGTCTTCCCTAACAAACCATCGCTTAGTTAAAGTTGTCTTGGATTTAAACGTAAAATTTGATTTTTTTTTCTTCTTTGCTGTGGCTCTTCTGGTCTTCCCTAACAAACCATCGTTTAGTTAAAGTTATCTTGGATTTAAACGTAAAATTAGATTTTTTTTTCTTCTTTGCTGTGGCTCTTCTGGTCCTCCATAGACTGCGGAACACTCTGATGTCCTTTTGTTAAATTTAGCTTCAACGGAACAGAATACAGTTCAGGTTTATTAGACATGCTGTAAATCAGACATCCGGAAACAAAAAAACAAACAAACAAGCAGGAAACTCTTTGAATTCTAAATATCAGGAAATAATTTATGTGAAAGGAAGAAGGAAGTTATTATTTTAAAAAGCAGGTTGGAGAAAAAGTGTCCTGAAACACAGAGTTTCAAAGAGGATGCCTGCCAGGAAACGCCTCAATAATGATGATAAAAAAAACACATTTCTGATAATTATTAGAAATTCCTCATAGTTTTTAATTAGGCTCATTTATCTGTAATATTGCAACGTATAGAGCATCTAGATATAAACGATATAGAGTCGTCTTATTGAAGGTAAATCCATTCAAGGAATGGTTTAATTAAAAGCTAGATTTCTACAGGAATGAAAGTAAATTTTTCACTTTTTAATCATGAAACTTGAGAAAAAAGTAAAACCAAAATCAAAGGTTTGTGCAGTAAAATCAGTTTAACTCAGGTTTTCTGTGAAGTTTTAATTTCATTTGTTCTTCTTCTCTGACATAAAACTGAATTACGACCCCAAATAATATTCTGTCCCAAAGCAGCAGATCCCAGGATATTTCACCCAGAGGAGGAACTGGAGAGCAGCGGGAGAGCGAGGAAAAAAACACGGACTGAAACAATCTGAACACAGAGAGCTGCACCCAGTT
>NW_015151203.1:407514-411705 GCF_000732505.1 Cyprinodon variegatus
AAGGAAGAAAGACAGGATGGAGGGAAGGAAGGAAGGAAGGAAGGAAGGGAGGGAGGGAGGTAGGGAGGAAGGAAGAAAGGAAGGAAGGAAGAAAGACAGGATGGAGGGAAGGAAGGAAGGAAGGGAGGAAGGGAGGGAGGGAGAAAGGAAGGGAGGGAGGGAGGTAGGGAGGAAGGAAGAAAGGAAGGAAGAAACACAGGATGGAGGGAAGGAAGTAGGAAAGGAAGGAAGGAAGGAAGGGAGGGAGAAAGGAAGGAAGAAAGGAAGAAGGGATGAAGGAAGGAAGGAAGGAAGAAGGGATGAAGGGATGAAGGAAGGAAGGAAGGAAGGATCGATTGACATTTGTTCTTTCTTTGGACCAACCAGTAAAACCAGAGGCCCCTGGACCCCCACATGCAGGGGGGGGGGGACCCAGAGTTCTATCATCAGCCTATAAAATGGCACCTAGAATTATAGAGCTGCGGAATATAGAATGCTGCAGCCTGATTGCCTCTAAGGACCAACAGAGGAGGTCATTTAGGGAGAATCTAACGGCTGACTGATGGATCTAGACTCCTGGAGGAGAAGGAGCTCCTACCTGAGACACGATTAGAAATAAAGGAAATGAAATTATCCAACGAACAAATGAGTTTAGCGTTTCTTGACTGAGAAGCAATAAAGATGGAAGATGGAGGTTTTACCCAGAACTGATCCCAGGATGATGCCGATTCCCAGAGCTTTGCTCACTACCATCTTCACACATGGCACTGGAACAAAAAACAAACGGAGCAGATGTTCACTTCTTTCATTATTCCAGAATATTCCAGATAAACCAACAAATCAGACTAAAATGGATCAGTTTGTTATTCAGCTTTAATCACATCCTAAAGTCTTCAACCACACAGGATTCCTGCCGCCCCAGGTATGAGTCAACATCGCCCCCTGCTGGTGAGTTCCAGCACTGACAGAACATTTCCACATTCTGGGAGATTTTAACAATCTTTAAAGGAAAAGTCATTTTCAGGATTTAAACTTCTGAAAGTTCTTTAAATCTGAAATGATTCCATCCTGTTCAATAAATGATCAGTGTTTTTAATTCAGAGTAATTTTCATGTGAATGTGCTTTACTGGAGGCATCCATGTTTGTCAAAGAACACTACTGCCACCTACTGGTTAGTGACATTGTCACGGTGAGGTATCGGCTGTTGATCAAGTCCCAGTGCTGTATCTGGTGTTTGTCACAACGCGCTATTATCCAAGTCATCTTGAAAACATTCTTCTTCCAAATGTTGGCTACATATTACGGGTTTTTGGCGCTAGGCTAACCGCACCGTGACGTCACTGCTGGAAGATGGCAGGAGGGAGGGGCTACTATATTTGGGTAAAAAATGGCCGCTCCCAGACTCAGTGATCACAAGGAAAATTATTGTTTTTTACTAATTAACACTAAATTTAATAAATCACCGCAATGGTTTTAGTTTTAGGTATAAATAATGATCAATCGATTATTCGTCGCTGACCGGATTTTTCCCTTAAAACATATTTTAATTTGATTGATTTAATCATAATTTACAGTCACAATAGAATTCATACTTAAATGTAGCTGATCAATTATTAAGATCTTAAAATCACTTAATTTTAACAATTCAAAAAAAAAATCCACATTTTAAGTGTTTTTTTATTTATGTTGAAAATTCATATTTTCCACATTTTTAAAAACAGGCTCTTAGAAAATCTTTATCCGTAAATCATCCATGTAAGAGTTTATAACAAGAGGCAAACAGAAATTTTTTCACCTTTATTTAGTCAAACACAGATTTCTGGCAGTAATTTCTCCCCATATGTTCCCTGAACTCTGCTTCAGGGAATTTTTACGGTTCAAAAAGTAAAAACTTTTGGTTTGCTTTAAAGTTTGAGGAATAAAAAGAGAGATTTATTTTTACTTTATTTTTCTAAATCATGTCACAGACTCTGCATCACATTGATAACAACAAACCAAAAAATACTGCAGATTAGCACCATAGATACTGTCTCTACACTGACACCTGCTGGACATTTAAAGACACTACAGGCAGCTGATTGGACAAACTGAATGGATCTGACGACCTAAAACAATGATATCGTTCAAGTTATTGGAGGTTATATTCTATTATTTCATATCTATGTTTAAATTGAAAACATCTTTGATATTTTTAGATGCAGCCAATAAATAATGTAAACATTTATCAATACATGAAAATTTAGGGGGAAATGTGAACGAGGATGCTTGAAAAAAAAAAAAGAAATCATCAAATAAATAAATGTAATCTAACAAAAACTTCAAACTGTTTTTAATATTCTTTTTTTTTTGTTTCTGCATTTTTTATTTTATATTTTTATATTTTTCCTACTTGCTTTGATTCTGTTTTATCTTCCTGTATTTTAATCATGTAAAGCACTTTGCATTGTCTTTGTACTGAATTGTGCGATACAAATAAATTTGCCTTGCCTTGTGGACTAGGATTTTAAATCACAATAAGTAAAGTGAAAACAATAAATAAACAAAGAATCAATTTGAAATAAACTTTAAATCAGATAAGTTGAGTGATAAAAGAGATTCTGGATCATTTTAATGATAAATCAGAGAAGATTAGACATTTTTTTTTAGCATAATGTTTAAAGATCAGTTTTTAAGCACAGTTTAGTGAGTCAGTCTATCGGTCACATGACTTTCTGGAGACGACAGACGCACCGATGCAGCGTTTAGCTCTATGGGCTCCATGCATGCACCCACACATCAGTGCTAATGCATCCATCACTAAGATGAACTTCCACATCAATGCGTTTTGTTTTGTTTTTCTCCCATACTGTTTACATTTGATCACTGCTGCAATTTACGGAATGGAAATTATAGGAGCCTAAATTCAGTTTCAGTTAAGACCATAAGTCACAGTAAATGTCCAAAAGTAGAAGGTTTTCATGTGTTCGGACATTCAATGTTCTTTTGTAAATGTGCAGGTTTGTTTCTGGATGTTTAGGTTCTGCTTCAGCGTCAGTCGGCTAATTGGAGCCGCAGTTTTTTTTTACCCCATTTATTTCTCTCCTAATATTTCATTTTTTATGGAAATGTAATACCTGTAAATTAATATTTTTTATTTTGGAAATAAATGGTTGAACTTATCGGAAAGGATCCCGTTTGGTTTTTTTATTTTGTTTATAATCATCAAGCAGATTACAGATCGGAAAAGAGCATCAAGCTATGGCTTAATTACTTAGGAATTTACAGACAAATGTTCATTTACTGTCTGGAAAGCTGTAAGAAATGAAATTTTATTTCGTATACACTTTTTGTAAAATGACAATAAAATTTGTCTAAGTGGAAAGCAGACAGTAACTCGCCGCCGGCAGCAGGTGGCGCTGCATGAACCCAGAAAAACAAGAAACTCCTGAAATCTTCATGGAAAAATAAAGAGATATTCCTGTAAAAAAATAAATAAATCTCTTTTTATTCCTCAAACTTTAAAACAGACCAAAAGTTTTTTCCTTTTGGAACCGTAAAGATTCCCTGAAGCAGAGTTCAGGGGATCTATGGGGGGAAATTACTGCCAGAAATCTGTGTTTGTTCACCTATCTGAGTCAATAAACCTGAAAAATGTCAGTTTGCCTCTTGTTATAAACTTTTACAGGCCTATTTTTATAAATTTGGAAAATATGAATATTCAACATAAATGTCCATAATTATATGGACACTGAAATTTATAAAAGATGCGATTTTTTGTTTTTTAATCAGATACGTATCTGTTGACAGACATGTTTTTAAACACAGTTTTATGAGTCAGTCACTCCTGGATCGGTCACATGATGTTTTGAAGTGCGCCGATGCAGCGTTTAGCTCTACGGGCTCCACGCACGCGCCCACGCATCGGGGCTAATGGAGCGTTCACTAATGATCGGCCTCCCAGCAGCGTAATGATTGGTGGAACCGATGCCTTCAAAATGAACCTTTTATTAAACCAATCAGAACATAGATCTGCCTTCTGGGAGATTTTATTCAACATTTCAATTAGAACTTTGGCTACCGTAAATCCTCTAATATTGGCCTGTGCTCCATTAGCGGCTGGGGCTCTAACAACGGCCGGACTAGTATAAAGCCTTTTGTTATGAAGAATTATCACCGTTTCTGGAAGACGTCGGAATTACCAGTACATGATGATAATGTTCTTTATTAGGGAT
>NW_015151203.1:413231-414701 GCF_000732505.1 Cyprinodon variegatus
ACGCATCATTTTAACCCCGAAGTCAGAATTTTGTATTTATTCCTATTAATTTAATTATAATCGTTATTTTTTTCTCTTTTCTTTCGACATGTCGACCTTCTGAGATTCAGATAAAAGGGGAACCAGTCTGGACCAACACGGAGGTCCAACAAACCGGAACCTGAACATTGATCGGTGTTCAGGGGGAATGAAAACCCGGACGGACCCACTCACCGTCCAGGAAGTCCAGATCCAGGAAGAACTTATCGTAGCACAATTCTGGCATAAAATAAGCCACTAAAATCCCTTTTAATGGATCCATGAAGGAAGAACCTCTGGGATAATCTGACGTGTCCGCCATGTTCAGTGACGTTGCGTTTCCCTTTTCTTCTTCGTCTTATTTTTGGTTCAGTTGGCATAAAAACTAAAGGTGCCCACTACCGCCACCTGCTGGTGTGTAGATTTACTGTAATTCTTAGTTTGAGTGGAAATAAATTCACTTACTGACTCTTTTTATTACACATTCCTTATATTAAACTATATTTTTTCTCATTTCGCCAATATTCTTGATTTTTTTTTTACTTTTAAAGACTTTTTGCACCATTTAAACCATAGAATCAATTATTGATGTAAAACAGTCAGTTAAAATCACTGCTAATGTAAAAACAAGTGTCAGATAAAAATCATTAAATGAAGAACATAAAATGTTGTTAAAACCTCACAGCTGAATAAATCCTCCATGTTCTGTGTGGAAGTTAAACTCCAGCCTTATTCTGGCTTTAACCTCCATAGAGCCACAGCATCAAGCTGAGCTCCTTCCTGCAGTCTGTCTCTGCAGGACAATAAACCGCCATCTTTGCTTCACTGATTAAAACATTTAAAAGTCAGGCCTTTGGCTTATTTGTCCCATTTTAAACTCCTCCTATAGAAAGAGTGTTTGTAAAAACCGTCCCCAAAAAGACTAAAAACGCTAATTAAAAGGCTAAAAATTGTCTTTAGTCTTGTGCTCTCCATAAAAATATAGAACATATTTTCAGACGGACCTCAGAAAGGACACTGGTTTAAAACACCCCCCCATTAATAACAGATAAAAACCAGTTTGTGGCGATGGCAGCGTGTAAAATCAGCAGGTTGGTTTTTGATTGGAGGCTCGTATAAAGTCCTCCACTGGGTCCAGATCCAGACCGGCCGGTTCTGAAGGTGTCTTTGGTTTATTGCTTTTGTGCAGCTGTTGGTAAAGAACTTTCTGCTCCATATTAGATAAAACCTCTCTGTGGGTCCAGGCTGGAGGGCAGAGGTCAGCTTTATTCGTGTACAAAACATAGAGACAAGAACAACAAGAAAAGGGACGCGAAGAACGGGACAAAACCTATGAATATTCTATTAATATGTGCGTTTTATGTGTTCAATTCTATTCAGTTTATTTCTATAGCTCCAATTCACATCATGTCATCTCAGGTCACTTTCCAGTTCACCAGATCATCCAGTCAG
>NW_015151203.1:414842-419140 GCF_000732505.1 Cyprinodon variegatus
GTGTTGATGGCAGCAGCACAGCTGATATTTCTCTCCAGGATGGAGTCACAGCCAAACAGGAACAGACCAGATGAAGGTAGGGAACAGGTGTGGATAGAGGGGACTAGAATACCACCATGGATGCTACCTGAAGCAAAAGTAGACCTTATACTACTAGAAAGGAAAAACAAGGATAAAAGAGGTATTTTAACATACATTACAGGCATATATTAATAGTTATTACAGCTTCATCCAGCCATACACAGAAACATCAAAAGGTTTAGTTAAGGAGATAGGAGCATCTATCCCACAGTTCCATATTATCACAGGAAAGAGGACCAGTGATAATATACCAGTATACACAGGAGGAATGCTAGAAATTCTGTTTATAGAACAAGGGTAGAGGAAATAAGACCACTGGGAGGATGATTGGTTCACATTCATCGTTGTTTAATCAGTTTGCAGAGAAGTCACTCAGATACTAGAGCAGATGTTTGGATTGATATCTTTTTGACTTTTAAAAGTAATAATTATAACTATATGTATTATATAGAATTACATTTATAATCATGACTTTAAAAAGTCATATTTGTGATTCTGAATCACATAATTATTAATTTATATTTGCTTTTTTTTTTTTACATGGCAGAAACAGGCTTCCATACATTTTGCTTCCCATCCAGGAAGCTTTTCCCAATTCAAAGAGTCAAAAGGCCAATGTTTATATTTAGAAAACATGTTTATGTTTAGAAAAACATGTTTATGTTTAGAAAAACATGTTTATGTCATGTTTTCTAAACATAAACATGTTTTCTAAACATAAACAAGGCTTTATTTGGCTACTGCATAAAGCCTGGAACGGAATTCTGACATTTTTAATTGCAAAATCTTCCCTTGGATCGTTTTTTTTACTTTTTGGAATGGTTTAAAATAACAAATAAAAGCAAAATAAGAAGGAGGAGAATAAAAGAGATCAAATAATTTCAAGATTATTATTCTATTATAAAGGAATTAAGGAGCAAAGATGTAAAAAGTATTTTTATTTGTTGAGGAAAACATTTTCCGCTCTGGAACTGAAATGACCAACTCAGACCAGCAGGTGGCGGTAAAGCTCCAACCTACCGCCGATAGACTCCACTAGGAGCCCGAGAAGGAGAGGCGCTGAAGCAGCCTGCTTCTGATGGACCCGGAGCGGGACCCGAACCCGGACCGGTACCAGAAGGTGTGTTTGACCCAGAACCAGCTGGACTTCCCGGGCCAGCCTTACTCCGTGTCCGTCCTGAAGGTCGGATACTGCGTCCCTCAGCCCGGGGGGGCGTCCAAAGCCGACGGGACCATCACCCTGATCAGGGGGCCCCAGGACATCCTGGTGGACACCGGGGGGCCCTGGGACCGGGACTTCCTCCTGCAGACCCTGAAGCAGCGGGGTCTGGACCCGGGGGACATTAGGCTGGTGGTGGGGACCCACGGACACTCAGACCACATCGGAAACCTCAACCTTTTCCCTTCCGCCCTGACTATAGTGGGCTATGACGTCAGTGAGGGAGACGTTTATCTGGCCAATCAGCTGGCAGAGGGACAGCCCTACCCTGTGGATGAGCAGGTACTCTGGGTTTGATTCAAAAATAAAGTCAGAAAATTATGAGAATAAAGTTGTTTTTTATGATAATTCTTACCAGAAGTTTTCTACCATAAAATAAGGAATGTCAAGTAGTGATTTTATTTCATTTTTTTCGTTGTTTCATCCTTTTCCTCTCAGTTATAACTCAACTTCTCTGATCTGAAATATAATTTAAAATCCTGGTCCAGCAGCATCCTCATTCACATTTTCCCCTAAATTATCACGTTATGATAAATGTTTACATTATTTATTGGCTGCATCTAAAAATATCAAAGATATTTTCAATTTAAACATAGATATGAAATAATACAATATAACCTCCAATAACTTCAATGATATCATTGTTTTAGGTCATTAAGTTAATTCAGTTTATTGTCCAATCAGCTGCCTGTAGTGTCCTTAAATGTCCAGCAGGGGTCAGTATTCTGTGAGAACCATCACTAATCTCAAGCATCTTCTGAGGAAATATTGTCTTTTAGCATCAAATTATGATCAGAATCAGAACTTTAAATCTATTTTCTGCCACAGGTCGTGAAATGATGAATTTATTCTTGTAATTTTTTAAGTTAAACTCTAGCCTGGCCCTCATACTCCGTCTTATTAAATCGCCTCAATTTTCCTGGAAATTTTCCCTGAAATTAAAGTAAATCCACCCTGGAAGACTTCTATGGGGTGCTGATTGTGCCAAACCTTCACACCAATATTATGGGTTATTTAGCCTGTAAAAACTTAGAAGTTTATTTTTAGATCAGATTACCAGCCGATCATTTTTATACTTATATGTCGCATAACCAAACTAAACCTTCGATTATTTCAATTGAATTCAAAAATCCTTTATTAATCCCAAAGGAAAAATATTGATTAATAAAGATTTTATTCCTCTATCTAAATTAAATATAAAAAATTATTAGTATTTATTCATAAAGCAAAACAGTGAGCTTAAAATTAAATATTAATTTTATAAATATTTTGCTTTCAATAAAATCATTTGTTTAAACCTAAATAGTTAGGTCCAAGTATTTATTTTGTAATTTAAATGTTTACCTCAAAATTAAATATTTATTTCACAATCTAAAGAATTAGCTCCAAATCAAATATTAAGCTAAGAAAGTAAATATATTATTAGACACTAAATGTTTGGTGTTGACATTTTCTGAATAAATATTACATTAAAAGAAAATTAATTGGCTTAAAAAAAACAAATGTTCTGTTTTATATTAAATATTTTAAAGCTATGATAAAATGTTTAGTTTGTAAAAAACGTTGTGAAATGTATAAATGTCTGATGGATCATATAACTTTGAAAAATGAACTGTAATTCTTTTATCTTTTACAGCCTAAATAACCTAAAATATGGCTGCGATTATTATTATATTTATACGAATGGCACCCCGTATAATCCCGGTTCACAGCTTAAAATCCAAACGGTGATTAATTCCGTAACAAACCGTCCGTTTGTTTCGCTAAAGTCGCCGACTGAAGCAGAAATATTCAAACTGAACGACCTGTCAGTGAAAAAGGTCTCAGAAAAAAAATAATTTCTCTCACATTTATTCTACAAATTAATCCTGAGATTCAAAGCTGGTTTATTTTTTTCAGTGACTTTTACATTTTAAAATCCCCTCCATTCATGGGCGGTTCTAGACGGGGGATAACGGGGGCCGGTGCCCCTGTTATGGCCCCTGCACTGCAGACAGAAAACTAAAAGAAATTCTACTGATGATCTTTGCAGGAACAGAAACGGTTACTGATTGGTCCTTTGGATCTATTTCATTTTTTTTTCTTTAAAAAAAATTCTGTTTTACTAAATATTTTAATAAAATTAAATAATGATAATAGAAAATACCCTCTTAAGCTTGTCTTAAGTTCTAGAAAACCAATTTTTTTTAACTTAAATTAAGTAAAAAAATATGCAAAATTCCTGAATTTGAAGCTTTATTTGATCTTTTAGGTATTTATATAGCTACAATTTTTTTTGTTGCTTTTTTGCTTTGCTAATGGATTTTTATTTCGATTTTAACAATAATGCAAATCAACATTTTAAAGAAAAAAAAATTAAGTTAGAAGACAGAATTTTAATTAAAACTAATTGAATAGAAATAAAAAAATGGCCCCCGGTACATTCGGTCTAGAACCGCCCTTAACTTCTGTTTCCTCAATCACCTAAATGATGTATAATAAAAGAGTAAAAGGTATAAAACAGAAATAAACAGATAAGAGCAGAGGACTATGGCTGCGATATAAAAAGATTTATCATTTATGGCTTTTCTAAAGACCTGATTCTGCTTATATAATGAGGGACGGGCAGGAAGGAGGCCGACCGAATCCAGACGGCTGACTTCAGAGAGAAAAAACAGTCGCCATGACGATATTTACATCTCTGTTAGCCAAAAGGAAAACCTGCGTCTTTCTGTCAAATAAAGAAAAGAGAAGCAAGAGACTGGCGGGAAAATTTAATCCAGTGAAAATTTCTGTCATTTTACAAATTATACGGTAGGCGGCTGTTAATGGGCCGAAACAAATCGTTTAAATTACAAAATACATTTGAAATAATAATGATGGATTGATTCACAAACCTTCAGAGCTTAGAGACACCGTGTGTGCTCCGTTCCCCAAATCACGTCCCAAGTTCTCCGCATAATTCCCAAACATTCTTCAAAACAAAGAAAAATTATTTTAAATGTTTGAGCAAACAGCA
>NW_015151203.1:419150-421062 GCF_000732505.1 Cyprinodon variegatus
GTCACCAAAGGTCAACCAGAGATTTTAATTTCAACTGTATGAATTCAACTGAAGACATTTTTAATAAGAAAAAAAAGGAAAAAAGGTCCAATATTCAGCTACAATCACCTCCAAAAAAATCTACAAAAATCTGTCTTCATGTAAAGAAACAAACACTACAAAAAAGTATCTGCAAAAAATTCACTTTGAAAATTCACTTTAAAAAAATCACCTACTAAAATTTAAACAGAAAAATTCAACAGCAGAATTTTTTTGATAAGAAAAACAGCTGCGAATATACAACAAAAAACCGGAAGAACAAACATTCCCGCAAAAAATACGACTACGAAAATGTATCTGCAGAAATTCATTCAGAAATTCTCTTGAATAATTCAAATCGAAAAAATTCACCTTAAAAAAATCGCCTACTAAAATTTAAACAGAAAAATTCAACAGCAGAATTTTTTTGATAAGAAAAAAAGCTGCGAATATACAACAAAAAAAACAGAAGTACAAACATTCACGCAAAAAAAAACAGGACTACAAAAAAGTATCTGAAAAAATTTCACTTTGAAAATTCACCTTAAAAAAATCACCTACTAAAATTTAAACAGAAAAATTCAACAGCAGAATTTTTTTTGATATGAAAAAAAGCTGCGAATATACAACAAAAAAACAGAAGTACAAACATTCACGCAAAAAATACGACTACAAAAAAGTATCTGCAAAAATTTCACTTTGAAACATCACCTTAAAAAAATCACCTACTAAAATTTAAATAGCAAAATTCAACAGCAGAATTTTTTTGATAAGAAAAAAAGCTGCGAATATACAACAAAAGAAACGGAAGTACAAACATTCACGCAACAAATACGACTACGAAAATGTATCTGCAGAAATTCATTCAGAAATTCTCTTGAATAATTTAAATCAAAAAATTCACCTGTAGAATTTCTCATACAGAAATGTAACACAAATTGAACGACTGAAATCTGCCTTAAAAACATAGAAACCAAAGAATAACTTCTAGTTTTTTCACCTGCTTTAGTCCGGATGCTGTGGGACTGGCTGAAACCGGTTCCCACCGGTTCCCACCGGTTCCCACTGGTTCTCAGGACCCGGCAATGGAGGCTAGAAAAACCAGAAGGTTGTTTAAGGAAGCTCAACACTTTTTGCTCCTGAATTTTAATTACATAAATTCAAACAAAAAATGACAATATATAAAAATAAAGTTGTGAGAAATACAGCACAGTTACTCTATAAAAACTTATTTTGATTAAAAAGTTTCATTTCTGGAGTTCAGATCCTGTTTTTATAGAACATGTTCTTTGCAACAATAATGGATTAAATTCAACTCCGTATCAACATCCTCTGTCGCAGCAAATAAGTGACAGTTTCATCTTTTTCCCACTTGCTGACGCTTGAAAACATTATATATTTAACATTATTATATTTTATACATTATAAAAAACATCAGTCACTCGTCGTGATTTTATGAGGAAGGTGTAAACCTCCGGTTTAGCAGAAACCAGGCTGAACTGGTCCGTCTGTCTCGCTCACAGGTGTCAGTAATTCCCACCCCAGGACACACGGGACAGGACGTGAGCGTCCAGGTGAAGGGGACGTCCGCTGGGACCGTGCTCGTAGCGGGGGACTTATTCGAGCGCTGCTCTGATGACGACACCTGGAGGGATCTGAGTTTGAACGCGGAGGCGCAGGAGGTCAGCCGGCAGAAGGCCCTGAACGTCGCTGATGTCATCATCCCTGGACACGGACTTCCTTTTAGAGTCGTCAGGAGCCCATGACCACAGGGCTGGGTTGGAAAGGACACGTCTAACGGGGGGACATTGGGCCCCGCCCCTAAACAAACCTCTGTGCGTCTCTGTGAAGGAATAAAGTTCAGAGTTTTAATAAAGTCGCTCATCTTGTCTGG
>NW_015151204.1:0-1486 GCF_000732505.1 Cyprinodon variegatus
AATCTCAGAACTCTGATTTTAGTTTTAGAATTCTGACTTTTTTTTTTCAGAATTCTTACTTCAAACTCAGAATTGAATACAGTCAGAGTTCAGAGATTAAAGTCAGAGTTCTGAGTTTCCCCCCATATTATGCTGATATAAAATGTAAAAATCAGTTAACTTTTTTATCTTTTAAATGCTATAAATGTAGTTATTTTCTCTTTATTTCTTTTAACACCTCGGTCTCCTGTAACTTTTTGCATAAATAATATTTTTTGTGACGCGCTGCCTTCATCGTCGCGTGCTTCTGCGCGCTCACGATCCAGCCCTCCTCTCTCGCCGCTCCACCAACTTGTCACCAAAGATGGCGATTTGCTGAGTGCTCATGGATACACACATTTGTCGGTTAGCTGTTATCCGAACCAAAACGACAACTTGAAAAACAACCAACTGCTAAGCGAAGCAACCATTTCTTCATTGGAAGGACGCCGGACATCGCTACCATGCAGATCACGCTGAAAACGCTGCAGCAGCAGACTATTCAGATTGAGATAGACCCCGAACAAACGGTGAGTGGCTAGCTGCTAACTAGCATTGCTAACGACAGGACGTGTTGCTGTGAAGCAAACAGCTTTAGCGTGAAGTTTAAAGCAGCGTGTTTTGGGAAAAGAGGCGCTTATACTGCAAACTGGCAGCTCTGCTTAAATCCTGAAACAACGCGACATCTCCGCTGCATTCGGGGCTAACGTTAGCCTGCTAATGTTGCTACCGTTAGCTTGAGAGCCCAACAACAAAGTCCCATAAACGCTACCGTAAACTAGTCATATGACAATCTAAATTTGTCAGTCGGGCAAGGGTTGTTTGTTGCTCCCTTTATACCACCACCGACATAGTTTATTACCCTGAAAACTAAATAGTTTAGGGATGAAGGAGGGGGATGCTAATGCCAATGCTTATGACTCTGCCAATTACGGTTAGCTTGGCTGCTAGCTCAGTGGGAAGCTGGCTCAGTTTAACATGCTTTCTAATGTGGGGTGGATCATGTGAGCCAAAATGCTAAACGAGCTGCAGGCTTCTTAACTGCGGTGTGACACACTGACACTCCTAAACATTAGAAAATAACATAAAGGAAAAGACACTGGCTCAGATGATGAGCAAACAAAAGTTTTTATCTATTAAACTCTGTTTATGTGTCTTAGAAATGGAGTTTTGCTGTTTGAAGAGGTTAGAACAGAATAATCCTTACTGTTTTGAAGTGCTGAAATTCACATATATAAGCAGCAAGTTGTGGTGAAAAGTCAACATAAAAGGGAGAAATTAGTGTTTCGCCGATGCCATTTTTTGGCCCCGATACCATAACAATGTAAAATAATTGCCATCATGGCTTTGTCAAGCTGCTGCCTACCTTTGTGAAGCAGGAAAAAAATCTAATACAAAGTAAATCCAGTATAATTTTTCAATAAAAAGTTCTACTGGATAATAAAAATAAAAAGTTTTTATTGCCTAC
>NW_015151204.1:2358-4371 GCF_000732505.1 Cyprinodon variegatus
ACAATCAAACTTGCTTGCAAACCTTCCATCACAACAATCACGCCCCCTTCATAAACGACCAATCACATTCACTTTATTTACTCGTGTAAAGTCCTGCACCACTCGGGAGAATACGGAAATGCAACAGTTTGAAAAGCCGCTTCCCTACGACTTAAAAGAATCTCTTGCTTTCCGATTGTTATTCGAATAATCAAAAAAATAAGCTGTGGTCCTAGTTAGAATGACTCAGTCCAGACCTGAATTACCGATTGAATTGGCTGAATATCACTATATTTAGAAGAATTTCTCTCATTTTCCTTCCTCAACACGGTTAGGGACAACTTCCTGTTGGTCTGCCACATAAAATGCATTTAAATGTGTTTCTTTAAAACTTTACATGCTTTAAAACATTTGTAGGACAATAAAGAATGACTAATCTTGTCACATGTTCTAGGAGCTAACACCAGCAAGCATGTCGACATGCTAACCCACATCATGTCCTCTGTTTTGTTCTCTCTATCAGGTGAAGGCCTTGAAGGAGAAGATTGAGGCTGAGCGGGGAAAAGACAACTTCCCCGCTTCTAGGCAGAAGCTGATTTATGCTGGAAAAATCTTGCAAGATGACACGCCTATTAAAGACTACAAAATTGACGAGAAGAATTTTGTGATAGTGATGGTGTCCAAGGTCAGAGCGGGTTTAAATCTTATTATTTATTTACTGCATCAGAGGATGGCTGTGTTCAAATGTTTTCCTCTTTCTTCAATTCCTATCATTTGAAGAGAGGTTAGCCTGCGTTTGCTGAGGTATTTCAATGCCTGAGGATAAAAAAAAAACTGCTGTTTGAACAGTCTGTAAAAGTATGGAGCACACGTTCATTATTGTACAGGTCAGAATAAAGTAAAACTAAAATAGTAAATTTGAAGAAAAAAATAGGTCAGAATGTGTGTAGATAAAAGATAAAAAATGTAAATAATAGTCTATTGCAGTAATTATCACCAAGGATCTGTGTTTGATTAAAAATCTTCAATCTGTTTATTTTGCTCACCAGTATTTTCATTTTAGTTTACAGATTGGATTTTTTGTATTATCGCCATTTGGGCTCAGTAAAACTCTAAACTCACCTCCGTTTCTTAGATAAAGTCTAAAATCTAGCTGCAAATATTGAGCACATTCTGCTTTAAATGTTCTTAGAGTTTACATTCCTCTCTTGACGAGTTAAAACATTCGAGGTTTAAAAACCTGCCTTATCTAAGCTTTTCTAGATTCCTCTAAACTAGTGAAACTACCTCATACCATCCTCTGGCGCTTATGTGGGGAATGTGCAAGAAAGACTCGACTAATATTCAAACTAGTGTTGCTCCAATGCCATTTTTTAGCCCCAATACTGATACCAGCTGTTTGAAATTTGATGTGTGTGTGTATATATGAAGAACTGCATAATAATTGGATGTAAAATAATTGCCATCATGGCTTTGTTAAGCTGCTGCCTGCCTTTGTGAAGCAGGAAAAAGACGAATACAAAGTGAATCCAGTAGAACTTTTTATTGCCTACCTGGAATGGGTGACAATAGTTGAATAAACTTTTGGCTGTCAAAATGGTATCGGTGCCCTATTTGTTGGTACTCGCCGATACTGATACCATTTCAATTCAGTTTACTTATAAAGCACAAATTCACAACACGTCATCTCAATGCACTTTACAGTTCACTAGATCATCCAGTCAAATAGATTAAACGTTTTCTATGTAAGGAAAACCAGTTGATTGCATCGACTCATTGACTCTAATACAATCCCTCACACTAAACATACTTGTAGGGACAGTGGAGAGGAAAAACTCCCTTTAACAGCAGAACCAGGCTCAGTGTGAGCGGCCATCTGCCGAGGCTGACTGGGGTTCAAGGAGACAGAAGCAGAGATACAAAAAGCAGCTGTAAAATGCGGCCTTGTCAAGGACAGCCAGGCAGACGAGCTCCGAGCCAGCTCCCATGTCAGAGGATGAAGAGAACACATCCAGTTAGTCACAGTTAGAGAAA
>NW_015151204.1:4859-9350 GCF_000732505.1 Cyprinodon variegatus
TAAACAAAGGTGTTGATGGCAGCAGCACAGCTGCTGTTTCTTTCCAGGATGGAGTCATAGCCAAATAACCATCATTATACTGATAACACCATTTTTATCCTGGATCGGTGCCCTGGCAAATGCTGGTATCGGTGCAACACTAATTGAAACCCATTCAAAGTAAAAAGAAAAAAATAACAGGAAATTCAGAAATTCCAGTCTGGAAAAGCTGTGATTTTTTTATTTTTATTTTTTTTTGTGCCAAAGATTTTTGTAGAAACTACAGATGCACTGATGCTTCGTCTGGCTGATATTTGACATTAATGCACATATTAGCTGATTAATGAATGCATTCAGCAGCCATGCATCACTGCTACCTCCATTTCTGTGTCTATAATGAATGCTTTAAATTTGTGTAACATTTTCATAATTGTCTCTTTTTTTCCCACATATGGTGGATCAGTTAGACTGGTGTTGAAATAACCGCTGCTGGTAACTCTGGTAAAAGACGGCCGCTGACCCCCTGAGCTCTTTACCTCTAACCCTCTTTCACTGTGTTTGAATTTATAAAGGCTAAACCTGCAGCTCCAGCCTCTCCGCCAGTCTCAGAAGCACCCAAGCCCCCCGTACAAGACTCTGGCTCCACTTCAACACCCGCCCCAGCTACAAACCCCGCTCCAGCCCCGGCCCCAGTCCCGGCCCCTGCAGCTGTCCCCATTTCTTCAGAGGAGGCCAAACCGGAGCCAAATACTGCAGCCACAGAACCACAGCAGCCAGCCAGGTATACCCTGCTCCAGCATGTAGAGCTCTGCTAGACGGTCAGGAAACCAGAAGAGGATTTTAGACCAGTTCAAACCCGTTCTGATTACTAGTAATTCCATTTTGATATGGGTCTGACAACAGAATTGAGTACTGTTTGGTTGTTTAAACCGGTCCATTGCAGGAGTTCAGCTCACGCTCTGTTTTATAGCAGCTGCTAGGTTAGTCTGAAAAGTCACTAAATCAATGAGCCAATGAGCGTCACCGGTATCAATTTAAATCAGTCCACAATCTTTTCATTCGCTGTGTGAATCTGTCAGAAATCTAAGCCTTATTTTAGGAAGAAATCAACAAATCAATCTTGATTTTAGATCTAATTTAAGCAGATTCTTGAGCAACTGGAAACAATACGGGGTGAATGTTGTTCCACTATTTTTGCAAACATAGGAAACGTTTGGTAGATTGAAATATAGAAAGAAATTAATACAGAAATGGAAAAACTTCTCATTAAAAAAATGTAAGAATGTTTTTCTAAGATTTTATTGAAACGTTTTTTTTATTCATTTTAAATAGAATTTTGTAAAAAAAAAAAACTTCTTAATAGATTTTATGTTTTAGAATTTCTGTGATTCAGATAGAATTTTATGGAAAATTTTAAATTAAATTTTGAAGAAAAAGAAGTAATTGAAAATATAACATTGTGAAAATATAAATAACAGAAAAGTTGTTCTAAAACCTTTTTTTTTTTTTTTTAAAATGTTTTTTTCAGATTCCTTCCCAGATTCCCTTTTTTTTCCCCTTTTTTCATTTTTTTTTCACCTAATTCCTTCCTGGGTTCCCTTCTTTTTTTAATTGTTCTCTTTTTTTCCACATTCCTTCCTTGATTCCCTTTGTTTTT
Source organism: Cyprinodon variegatus (assembly GCF_000732505.1). Classification (NCBI taxonomy): domain Eukaryota; kingdom Metazoa; phylum Chordata; class Actinopteri; order Cyprinodontiformes; family Cyprinodontidae; genus Cyprinodon; species Cyprinodon variegatus. The sequence continues at coordinate 6,496 of NW_015151204.1, forward strand.
CTCAAATTCCTTCCTGGATTCCCCTTTTTTTATTTTTATTTTTTATTTATTTATTTTTTTCAAATTCCTTCCTTGATTCAGTTTTTTTCCATTTTTTCTCTTTAAAATTTCTGTTCAGAAACGTGTTCTTTGCCTCCACCAAAATTCACCCCGCGATAGATAAAACCCTAAATCAGACCCTTTCTGCTGTCATAGTTTATTTTTTAATTCTAAGTAGTAGTTTTAAAAATCTATTTTTCTCAACACTAAGAAAAGTTGCAGTTTGTGGTTTTTATAGGTGGCGTAAAACATAATTCATCCCGTCATCAAAGAGCAACAGTTATTTCCTCTCCTGCTAAAATGTGACATTGTTCTAGTTATAGTTATTTGATCAATAACAGTTTGATGCTCTTAAAATATTTATCACACAGAATATTCCCAGTTTTCATAGTTCTGGTCTCTATAGAGAAACATAAGTCCAATGAGCTGCTATGAGAAGGATGTCTGGTCAGTCAGCTGCTCAGCAGACGAGCCTCATGGCTGCCAACAGCAGCAGGGCTTTAAGGGGCCGAGTGGCTCCTCAGTTTCCAAAGCCACACCTGTCCTTGTTTTTCAGCTCCGGACGTTTTTATAGACGATTAATTTCATCTTCCTAGAAGAGGAGAAAAGGAAATCACATTGTGTCAGCCAGCTGACGAGCAGTGCTCAATAACCCGCGCAGCAGTTGGTGGTTGTCTTATCCGCTGCTCCTCAAGCGGAAAACTGAACTGGTAGTTCGTCTGTCATCCAATCAGAGAGCAGAGGATAGCGGCGAAATACTAATCTGACCTGATAAAGTCTTTCTCTGCACATCGATCACTGATCCTGCAGCAGAGCCAGATCCTCTGATCTCAGAATTTAAAAGCCTTCCTCTACGTTTGGATTCTTGTTTTCTGATCTCCTGGAAGTTTGTTTTATGCGTTTCTCTACTGCTGGTCTAAAAATACTCATCCATCTCATTACAGTTATAGTCTAAAAATGTCCTGGAGACGGTGACATCATCTGCTAAAAATATTCCACATTCTTTTCCACTGATCTTAGACTTTTTTTCTTTTGCTCTGACTGATCAGTCATGTTGACAGATTGAGGTGAAGGTTTAACATGGTTGCTTCTCCGTTGTTCTGCAGCTCCAGCGGTGGGAGTCAGGGTCTGGACGCCTCCTCGACGCTCGGTGAGTAAAACACCCGTTTTTTTGTTGTGACATTGTTGGCAGCAGCTGTTCCTCCTGTCAGTCCTGACTGCGCTGCATACCGCTGCTATGTTTAGAGGATGACAAAAGCGAGCCCTTCCTTGTTGTGGTGTCACAGAGAGTGATGGGGGGGATTCCCGTATCATCCGCTGATGGTACGCGCTGGGCTAGAGAAGGAAGTGGTGTCCGCCGCTCAGGCGTCCGTCAGCGAGGAGCCGAGTAGCTGAGGTTTTTCTCTACTAGAACTGGAGTCACTTTAGAGCTACTGATTAAAACCTTAAAACTAACAACAGACGTATTTAAGGATTTTGGTTTTATAATAGTTAATTTAAAGCGAGGAGAGATTAACACATCTGTCTGCGTTCACTGCGACACACGCAGACGACCTGCTTTCTGAGTATAAATCAGCCTTAAGACATGAAAACTGCAAATAATACATACATTCAGCTTTAGTTTTATTGGTTTAATTTCTGCTCTTTTAGCTGTTTTAAGGATTTAATTCTTAAATTGACAATTACAGTAGCAGCCATTCAAAATGGCCAACTAAATAGCAGCTCACTTCCATGCATCTCCCAGCAGAATCCCCTCCAACTTCCAGCCACTGCAGTAACCCCTCTCCTTCCCCTGGGTGTGCATATATATATTTACTGACTCCCCCCTTTCCGAGTTACAGGGTCTGACCAGGAGATTATGCTTCTCTTTAGATCTTAATGTCCACAAATCATATGCAGAATCTTTTAGTACAAAGATTAATGTTTAAATAGGAATTGTAGGGGACCAGCCAAGGACCCATCAAGGAAAGGGGAGAAATTTTGAAATTTTGCTACTTTATCTCAATAACAATTCCAGTTCAATGTTTCAGCCATGATTTGGTTGTTTTTTGTTCCAATAGCTTGAAGACCTGAAGGCAAATAGGACTCAAGTTTGGGTTATGCTTGATATAATCCATGCAGAAAATTAGCTGCCCGTCACAGCGTCTGCAGCTTTTATAATTTCCCGCATTGTTGCCATAGAACCAGGGTAAAATCTGACCTCTATGACCAAAGCCAGTGCTTTACCAGTTGGTTCCCTGTTTATTTACAGAAGAGCTTTCAGGTTTACTCAGTCGCGAAGTCTTTAGATATTTGAGCTGTTTGTTTTTGTTTCTTATTTTATTTTCTTTTTTTGTTTTTTTGTTTTTGCTGAACTGAAACTTACAATGGAGTATTAGCGCCAGGCTAGAGATTTTTTTTCTTCTATTTTGAGAATAAATTCATAAAATTACAAGAATAAAGTCAGACGAGAATAGGGATAAAATTATGAGAATAAAGTCCTAAAAGTAGCAGAAAGAAGTTGTGTTTTATGACAACTCTTCCAAGAAGCTCTTTCTTCCCTAAAATGAGGAATGTCGAGCATCATGTGAAGTTATACTTTGGCATCGGTTTGACAAACAAGGAAATCTTTTAGGAGCAGCGTCTAATTGGGCAGTACGTCAAAGTGAACTTATGTTGCGACTTTATCGTCGTAATGTTGCGACTTTATCCTCGTAATGTTGCGACCTTACCCTCGTTATGTTGCGACCTTACCCTGGTAATGTTTTGACTTTATCCTGGTAATGTTGCGACTTTATCCTGGTAATGTTGCGACTTTATCCTGGTAATGTTGCGAC
>NW_015151204.1:10137-12795 GCF_000732505.1 Cyprinodon variegatus
ACTTTTAGGACTTTATTCTCATAATTTTATCCCTATTCTCGTCTGACTTTATTCTTGTAATTTTATGAATTTATTCTCAAAATAAAAAAACAAATAAATCTCTTGCCTGGCCCTAATACTCCATCATAGAAAGTAGTTGAAATCTATTATTAAAAGGTTTTTAGAGTATCTTCACTCCGTTTCTCTGAATTTGTTACATTTTTATCACATTTAAATGTAACTTTTTTTTACACATATAATTTAATATTTTTTAATCTCTTTTAGATGCAATTTTCTTTTTCAAATTTCAGTTTTTCAGATTTTTACAAATAAAGTTTCACAGATCTAATTCTTTTCACTTCTGGATCTGATTTCAATCGTCCAGCAGGCCAATTAAAAAGCATCTTTGCTCCCTGCTACAGAGAACAGCCACAAGAAGTGAGGGTCTGAAAAATACAATTTAAAAGAATAAAGTCAATAAATCTCACTCTGAACAACAGAATTTTGAAGAAAATTCTTCAAAAAATTAAATCTCTTAAAAAATTGGTTAAAAAAATAGAGAAATGCATTTGTAAAAAAAAAAACAGAATAATAATTATACATTTTGAGAAAAAAAAACTTAGAAAACAAAAAAGCTGCTCTCTACCTTTTTTTTGTTTTGTTATTTCAATTTACAAAAATGGTAAAGTTTCCATTTACAAAGTGCGTTCTTTGCAACAATGAAACAAAATACACTCCATACAGATGCTCAGATGGATTTAGGTCTGGACTTTGACTAGGCAATAAATTTCATATCTTTTGTTTTCTTGCATGAACTATCTGAGTGTATTTTCCTCCATCTTCCCAGCATCATGCAGCCACTGCCGTGTTCCACAGTTGCGAAGAACGTGTTGATCTTTATATTTTTCTTCTCTCACCTTTTACAGCTAATATTATCCAGAAGCCTTTTATAAAACAAACGCATCAGATTCATAGATGAATACAAACAAGCAGCTGCTTCATGATGAATACTTAGTATTTAGTGGTTTAGAGGAATTAGTATTTTGTGTTACTGTCAGTCAGCCGTTTATTGTTCTGTTTCTGCAGTCGTGTCTGACGTGTTTTCTTGTTTACAGTGACCGGAGCCGAGTACGAGGCCATGCTGACAGAGATCATGTCTATGGGCTACGAAAGGGAGCGAGTGGTAGCTGCACTACGGGCCAGTTTTAACAACCCTCACAGAGCCGTGGAGTACCTCCTCACTGTACGTCCATCTCTGTTAGCTTTTAAGGAACAGCTGGAAAGTCAAACTTTTTTCTCACCTTGTTAGAAGTCAGATAATTATGAAGAAACAAAACTTCATGGCGTCGCCAGGAGTCAGACTCGCTTCATTAGTTTCTGTTAGAGTTGACCTTTTAAAACGTGACATTTCTGTCTTAATGTGGTAAAAAGAAGCTGTTCATATTTGAGGAATCTGTTTTTGTTTGCAGGGAATCCCCAGCAGCCCGGTTCAAGAGAGTAACCCACCGGCCCAGGCCCCCACATCCGGCCCCACAGAGCCCCCGTCTCTAGCAGAAGGTAGGGGCCCCTCACTGTGACGCTCTGATCAGACTTTGAAAAAGGAATATTTCGATGGATCTCCGCCTCACCGAGGGGGCTGAAAACCCAAGATATTTACTGGAAACTAGCGAACAGAAACAATGAGCCCGTAATCAGTCAATAAGTTCACTGGCCAATATTCTTATCCGATTAAAAAATTAGAATAGAAGGATTTTTTTTTCCAGTTTCCTGGATTAATGGCTTCATCTCAGACGGCCTGTCACTACCACATCCATTATCCATACGGCGCTCCTGGTTCTCTCCTGGTCCCACCGCAGCCGTGTTAAAGGGGAATTTCATTTTTTTTTTTACATTGGGCCCTTGATTTTACGTTATTACATCATGTTCTAGTCACCCATATGAGTTTTGTGTCATTTGGAGCCGTTCTGAAGATATTCCGTAACGTCTTCCGATGGGCAACGACTTGAAGGTAAAAACTAGACTGTTCATAATTTATTCTTTATGGTACGCCAGCATTCATAACCTGTAGGCGAATCACTGTCCAGACGCGGTTATATTTTTTATATTTCTATTTTTTTAAAACAAAGCGGCGTGTGTATGACGTCATCTGCGCACCGAACTGGAGTTGTTTTTTTATTTATTTATTTTTTTTTATTTAACCAATGGACATTACACCAGGCGGCTACGCTCTACCCCTTCTATTCATTCGGCGAGCTAATCTGAATCGTTCAATTCCATTTGGAGAGCGAGATCATCTGTGGTAGCAGCACTAAACATCTTCCAGGCATGTGAGGAAAACTAGCGGCAGTTCAGCGGACAGGAAGAATGAACGGTAGCCGGCGTGCGCGGATGACGTCATACACACTCTGCTTTGTTTTAAAAAAATAGAAATATAAAAAATATAACTGCGGATGTCTGGGGGACAGTGATTCACCTACATGTTATGAATGCTGGCGTAGCATAAATGATAAATTATGAACAGTTTAGTTTGTTCCTTCAACTCGTTACTTGGATATAACCTAACTGAATATCTTCAGAACGGCTCCAATTTACACAAAACAAATCTGGGTGGGTAGAACATGATGTAATAACGTAAAATCAAGGGCCCGATGTAAAAAAAAAAAACAAAAAAAAAAAAAA
>NW_015151204.1:13335-15291 GCF_000732505.1 Cyprinodon variegatus
CTAGATGTCGCTAAAAGTTACACACTGTAGCTTTAAAGATAGGCTCTGTGTCTGAACGCTGATACTCTATCATTCTGGTTCTTTTTCCTGAAAAGAGATCCCTCGGGACAAACTCTTTAAATAACACTTCATAACTTCTATGTGTTAAATAACCAGGAGACGTGACGACAGATTTTGATAGAAATTGTAATCTTACTTAGATCAGAGAAATTGCTTCGAATATACAGAAGGTTGCTGCTCCCCCCTGGGCTCACCTCTCAGGAAGTGGCCGCGATTTATAGTTAAAAACACATTTTATTCATCTCCAGTCCGCCACGTCATCTTATTTTACATCATACACTTTAGCAGATGATTTGACATCCATGACTCCAGCCTTATCAAAATATTACACTTTGTTCTCAGCTGAAGGAACCGCTCTCATTCCATTCCCAAACCTTTGCCACGTACAGAATAAAGATTATAACTGTATATCCAGACAGAGAAACTGTCCTAATTAGATCAAAACGTCAGTTCTGACAGCAACTGGCAGCCAATACCAGGATGTAATAAACTCGCACATCTTCAAAGATAATTACCCTAACGGGCCGATTTGATCAGCATTCAATAATCAGTCTTATTGCCTGACGTGTGAATTACTGCTGATTCGTGAAGCGAGCGGCAGCAGCAGATTTCCATCGCAACGCACCATAAAAGGAATTTATGAAACGTTACCCCCTTACGTTACTGCTCCCTGAACCACAGAGACAGATTATACCGCCCCCTGCTGCTGACTGAGTGAGCTGCATGTGATGAATTTTGTCCTCGGTTTATTAATCTGTTAATGATCAACCTCTGGCTTCAGTTTAAGATGAAACGGTTTGTTTCTCCAGGAGAGAACCCCCTTGCATTCCTGAGAACCCAGCCCCAGTTCCTGCACATGAGACAGGCGATCCAGCAGAACCCCGCTCTGCTCCCAGCCCTGCTCCAGCAGCTAGGTCGAGAGAACCCACAACTTTTACAGGTAATCCTGACTGCTTAATGTGAGCGACGGCGGCACCTCACCGCTCGGAGGGCTGTGAATGAGCTTCGCTTTTTTTGCTGCAGCAAATCAGCCAACATCAGGAGCTGTTCATCCAGATGCTGAACGAGCCGGTGGGAGAAGGGGGCGACGCGCCGGAGGTCGGTGAGATGGGGGCGGCGGGCGAGGAAGGAGCGCCTGTCAACTACATTCAGGTTACACCACAGGAGAAGGAAGCCATAGAAAGGGTGAGTGAGGTTAAAGTAGGGGTGCACCGATGGATCGGCCAACCGGCCCCGATTTCATTAATCTGATTGGTCGATCAGCCGATAGTGGGAGGGAAAACGATTCTTCCTCAGTCGGTTAAACTTCTCATTTAAAATTTAAACACATTTAAATCAGGGTTTAATTTTTTGTCACAGATGTATGGAGATAAATCTGTTCCATTATTATTTTAAACAAAAACTTTTTTCTTTTTTTTTATACCTTAAGAAAAACATTTTTCTAAATGTAATTATTTTGGATTTATTTATTTTTTCTCTAAATCTCCCCTGAAGCCCAATATAAGCTCTCATCACCAATGAAAATGTTGTTGCTAATGTCGATGTAGACCAATAGAAATGCTTCTTTTCTGTTCACTCAGCCCGCCCCCAGAAGTGGAGAGAAGGCGATCTGGAAAATGAAGGTTTCAAAAGAATGCAATTCATAAAATTCCATGTAAAAGAAAAAGATTAATATAAACAAAATCAATTTAGCAAAAAAGTTGGAAACTATTTTGTAAGAAAAGTAAAAATAAACCTTAGGGGATAAGACCTTTTCAAAGTTTTAAAATCTTAGTCTGATGTAAAAAAAAAAAAAAAAAAAAAAAAAAGAGAAAAATATAAAACTGAAAATTTAAAAGAAGTTAAAAAACAATAATGCGTGAAAAAAATTATTTGAAAAGAAAATGTTAAATATTT
>NW_015151204.1:15685-17853 GCF_000732505.1 Cyprinodon variegatus
TAGGGAGGGAGGAAGTGTGGACGGGTGATGAAATCCACGTGAATTCCAATGGAATGAGTGGGGTCGGTTTAGGGAGATTATAATCTGATTTTAGACGCGCTTCGTGAACATTAGGGAGGGGGGCGGGTCTGCGTGTGTGAGAGGACGTGTCTGTGTATGCCTGTTCAAGATGGACGAAAACAAAACAAGCAAAGCGTCTGGCGTTCTCTAAGTCCGTTCATGCTGTAGCCTACGGAAGCACCGCCGCGGCGGCGGCGATGACATCATCAGCGTGTGTAAACTGCTTTCTGTGTCCCTCCTGTCAGCCTCACACATATGTCCAAAGACGGATCCAGGGAGCGAAGAACCGACGACACGGCGGTCCATTAAAGCAGCCTTCAGAACGGAACCCCATCATCATCACCACCAACCGGGCCTTTCAGTTAATCGAAAATAAAACGTTTGTCGTGGTTCCAGATGACACTACCCCTTCAACGCCGGCTAGAAGCGCTTCCTGTGCTCCTCTAAGCGCTTTGGGTCGGTTCTGATCGGCTCAGCGAAGGCAGCCATCTTGTTCTAAACCGCCTCGGGTCCAAAAGAATCGGAAATCCTCTGTAAACAAATGGGTTCAGTCTGGTTCTGGTCCGGTTTCAGATTCTCCTGTCAGCCTAGAAATGAAGATCACATTTATAATAAAAAGAAGAAAAAAAAACTGCAAAATTAGCAAATTTATAAAATAAATAAAAATAGAAAATCAGGAATTTCTCTTCCTGCTTAAAAATAAGTTTATTTCAGTTAATTATAAAGTTTATTTTAATACAGAAACAAATTTAAACTTGTTCATAATTCATTTTTTTTTATTCACTGACATTAGATCTGTTAAAGTTCATTAGTTTGCTTCTTTTATTTAATAATTTTCCTTCTTTTCAGACAATCAGACACAAATAAATAGAAAATAAATGTAATATTCAGCCCACAGACTGATTCACTCTTTGTTTTGATGTTTTAACGCATCAAAACAAAGAAACAGAGAATCTGATTCGATTTTTTTAACATTTAAGCTGCAGATTAAAGTAAATCCAGAACTTTTGGGTTTTATTGGAGCGACTATCCGGGTTATCAGTGTTAGCCAGCCTGAGTTCAGCTGATCTTAGTCTGCAGATTTAGTGAAAAGAAAAAAAGCTTAGAAAGCAGCAACAGGTGTGGGAGGGGGGTCAGGACCCCCCTTTAAACCAAAGAGGGTTTTTTTTTTTTTTTTTAAACCTTGGTTCTGTTTACCGGCCCAGACTCAGTCTGAACCCGTAGATCTAAGTTGGCTCTATGCGGTTCTATTCTGTGATTCTGGACGGATCGGCGCTAACCGTTCCTCCTCGTCGTTTTTTCGAGACGGGACATTTTGCTGTTAAAATATTTGGACCGTAACCTTTGACCCGGGGATAAAAACACGCAGCTCCACCTGAGGAAGACCTGCATGATCTGAACTTCAACCTGCCGATCGGAGAACCACACCAGAACCTCAGCGCTGCGCTTCCAGTAAACATTAAGGACTCCATTTTATTTGTAAGAGATGATGGGAATTTCCAGCTGGTTCTGATCCGGCCCTTAGTTTGGACTCAGAACAAATGCTGTTTTTTTTTTCTTTAGAAATACTCAATCTAGCATAAAACGTATTATTGTAGATAAATCAAAGCATGAAGGACGAGGCCCATGTTCTGTTTTGTGGGGTTCATGAATGGATGCTAACGGTCAAAGGTAACAAACGCGATCTCTCTCTCTCTCTCTCTGTATGTGAAGGCAGTCTTTACTGATCGTTGTCCTACAGCATCAACATGATCTTAGACTATGCTGTGCTACATTAAATATCAGCAAACTTTCAGCTCCCTGACTCTGTGTGCCTTCACATCTTTGTCGCACATCCCACTGAACACACAGCCGCATCTCAATAAACCAGAAAATAATCCCACTTTGTTTTCCTCCGCTTCAGTTCTGAAAGGGAAGCACTATTTGGATTCATTATTATTTTTTTTTTTTTTAGGATTGTCTCCCTGCTAATAGAAACCAATAGTTCAGTGACTTCGAACAATGATAAACAATAAAATTCATTTTGTTACAGAGATGTGGACCTACTATGTGCTTCATGCTGCCTCTACTCTGCTCCCCCTTCCATAGAGCAGGGTTGGTGGTTATCC
>NW_015151204.1:18682-32921 GCF_000732505.1 Cyprinodon variegatus
TATACCGTTTGTTAAAGTTTTTTCTTTGCAAAAGAAAAAACAAAAAAACAATCCACTGGACTTTGTTTGCAGACGTTTTGCTTCCCATCCAGGATTTTTTTTTTTATTCAAAAAGACGTTAGATATGCAGGTGGGCAAATATTTATATAGATTTTTTTTTTAAGTCTAGTTTTTTGCCCCCCTTTTATGTTTAGTTGAAAACAAATTAAGTTTTAAATCTATTTCCAAATCCTTCATATGAATTTTGAACATCTAAATATTAAATTAATGATTAAATCTTTATATCTAAATCATACGTCTAATCTGATGGACGTGGCAGTTAATGGCCCCTTTAAGAATTTAAGGCCACGCCCCCAGTGCATAAAGCCAATCAAAGAAGGTCTGACTCCGCCCACCTCCCAGATCACCTATGCATGGGGGATGTTGTCACAAGATGATGCTTTAATTAGATGCTGAGTTTATTTACTTGATTAATATCAGTTATTCTGGAATAAACCCACAGAGGCCTGAACCATGAGGCAGGATTACTGGTTAGTAAAACAAACTTCAGGCTTAATCCTGACTTTCTGGTACACCAAGCTGGATTACTTCTTGGTGAGGCTAGTCGTCATGGTTACGTACACTACTCAGTGAAATACTTTGAAAATAAAAAAAATTCAAGCCAATAGTGTTACTGGAATCCAGGACAAGACCTTATTACTTTTGTAAGATAAAAAAAATCTGGATATTTTGATGACAAAAAAATGTCAATGTAATAAGAAACGCCTACTGGCCCGAATATATTAAGAAAAATAAAAGTGTTTCTATAAGAAACTTCGCGAAAAACACATTTTTTTGGTACAACATAACCTTAGAGGCATTAATGCTGACACTGGCACATTGTTTAGTTTATAAACCTAAATATAATTGTTAACTAAGCTAATAAACTTTTGAACTTTTCAATGAGCTTTTTACCTTTTTCTTGACATGTTAACTTTTCCTACATAATTTCCAGTAGGTAGTATATCATTCATGGGTTCATCTAATTGGTCAAATGCCAAAATCAGATGTACAGCCATGTAGCAGTATCTTTGGGGGGGGGAGGGGCTTCTTTGTAAGGGGTATGATAGTAATCAAAGATGCTCACTTGCCCTATAAAAGGTTAAAGGACTGATCTGATTCCTAGAAGATGCTCCTCGCAGCAGCCAATCAGCTTCTAGGGAAACAATGACATCACCTTTCATTGAAGACCTGATTTAATTCAAAGGGAAAAATGACTTAAAACATTACAATAAAAGAAGTTGAAATCCCAAAAACATTTAAAACAAAATATCTTTTTGTCAAACTGAATAGTTTGACTTTTTCTTCTTTTTGACACAGCAACCTTTTACTATGTTGTTTGTTTTCTGCTGTATAATGTCCTCATACACTGCTGGCATTAGCTTGTTTCTTTTAGAATTGATGCATGAAGCTAAATTAAAGAAAACAAAATAAAAATCAGAGCACTAATTGAGAGATCACTATGATGATATGAGTGATTCAGGTTTTCATGGGCTGATAAAGGTTAGATCCTGGAACCGTGTGTTGGCTGTGTGACAGGAGTTGGGGCCCTCACTGTATCAAAGACTCCTATTTATTGTCATGCAAAGTTACGCAACCGGCAGCTTGGTGTAAACCATCAGGGATGCTGAACAGCTCAGGAAGTCTCCAGCTGTCCATCAAGTATCCAGCGCCGTCATCACCTTCTGGTCACCTGCTTGTTCACCATATAAAAAAAGAATTACAGTGGTGATGGAATGATTCTAGAGGATATTTGGTGCTGGTCTTTAAGGTCTCTGAATAGGGTGTGTAACATTGGTTGGGCTGAAAATGGCATATTTGCTGTTCTATGAGCCCTAATGCAGCCTGGCTAAAAGCAATAGAATGAAACGACAGGTTTTCTTCTTTTTATGCTAAGCTCATGAATATTTAGATGAGCTGTGCGCTGATTGGTTGGTTTACAACGAGCGAAGCTGCTGAGCAAAGACGCATCATAGCAACAAGCACTCACTGAAACATCAAATCGTTGATATGGTAGGGTGACCCAGACATGTCCTACTTTTCATACCTAAAAAATGTCGGTGGTGGTGGTGGTGGTGGGGGGGGGGTTCAAAATTGTCCGGGATTTTGGTCGACTACAGCGCAGCACGTAAACAGGTTGCCAGCGGGGGGCGGAGCGACCGAACCCGACCCGTTGAATGTAGCCTGGACAACGGTAAGGCAGACAGGGGAGGGCATACCGGCCCGTTTTGTGGTGGAGGTTTAGAATTGTGAGATTTGCAGAGAAAGGAGGTGTGGATGGGGTTTGAACTTCTCTGTACGTCCATTTCACAGACTGAACTATCGTTATTCATCTATGACAATGGAAACTCTGTTTTGCTATGACTCCTTTAAAGCCATCGCAGGTGAGTCAATACCTGGATTTTTACCTGGAAATTTCACCTCATAGTATTATGAAAATCAGGCAGCTATATATGCAAGTGGGTAAATATTTATAGAGATTCATATTTTTTCTTGTTTGCTGTAGCACTATACATTGAAGGGAAAATGTTACACTGAAGCTGAGGAGAGATTAATGGTGAACTGCCAGGTAAAAAAAAACCCCAACATTGATCATGCAGAGGAAAGACTCTGTATCAGGCTGAAACACAAATGCCATGAAGTTTCATTTAAGAAGAATGTTGAGGTATTTCAATTCAATTCAGTTTATTTCTATAGCGCCAATTCACAACACCTCTCATCTCCAGGCACTTTACAGTTCAACCAGATCATCCAGTGAAATTGATTGAAGTTTTCTATTTAAGGAAAACCAGTTGATTGCATCGACTTATTGACTTGAAGGCAATCCCTCACACTAAGCATGCTTGTAGCGACAGTGGAGAGGAAAGACTCCCTTTTAACAGGAAGAAACGTCCAGCAGAACCAGGCTCGGTGTGAGCGGCCATCTGCCGAGGCCGACTGGGGTTCAAAGAGACAGAAGCAGAGACACAAAAAGCAGCTGTAAAATGCGGACCCATCTAGGAAACACAGCCAGGCAGACGAGCCCCGAGCCAACTCCCATGCCAGAGGACGAAGAGAGCACATCCAGCTAGTCACAGTCACAGAAACAGGACTACACTGAAAAACAGGCCGAGCTCAAACATCTATAAACAAAGGTGTTGATGGCAGCAGCAGAGCTGATATTTCTCTCCAGGATGGAGTCACAGCCAAACAGGAACAGACCAGATGAAGCTACTATGAGAAAAAGTAGAGAGAGAATGTTAGAGGTTGAACAAACAGATTCTGCAGAGTGGGAGAATAGAGATAGAATGAAGCAGAATGATGAAATGGGGGTCCCTATGTCCTCCAGCAGTCTAAGCCTATAGCAGCATAGCTATAGAGATAGCTCAGGATAACCTGAGCCACTCTAACTATAAGCTTTATCAAAAAGGAAAGTTTTAAGCCTAGCCTTAAAAGTAGACAGGGTGTCTGCCTCACGGACTAAAACTGGTAGTTGGTTCCACAGGAGAGGAGCCTGATAACTAAAAGATCTGCCTCCCATTCTACTTTTAGAAATTCTAGGAACCACTAGTAAACCTGCAGATTGAGAGTGAAGTGCTCTGTTAGGAACATAAGGAACAATCAGATCTCTGATATAAGATGGAGCTTGGCCATTTAAGGCTTTATATGTGAGAAGGAGGATTTTAAATTCTATTCTGGATTTAACAGGAAGCCAATGAAAGGAACCTAGGATAGGAGATGTAATTATTTCCTAGATTTAGGGCTGCATGGTGTATGGGCCTCAGCTTCTCCTCAGGGTTTAACTCAGGTGACCAAACAGATCCAATGATCATGGAAGCAGGTACAACGAAAAAGTATTTGCTAATTTAAAAAACAATTATCAAGATCAAACACATTTTAATCAGCATAACCTGAGTAAATGTTACTTTTTATTCAATTAATTATTAAACAAAAATAGGTTCAAAAATTATTTTAAAGAAACCTTTCTGAAAAGGGAGAGGTTATACCGTAAAGGCCTTTCTAAGGTTTTAGGTTAATTGGTAACCAAAATGAAAACTAGTTAATTGTTTCTCCTCTTCCTTCACCTTTCATCAGGTTGATTGTAAGAACTCTATTGTCTAAATCAGGGGTCTTCACCAGTTTCCAGGCCAAGGACCCCCAAACTGATGGCCAGATGGAGCGGGGACCCCCTAATTACACATATTATATGAAATTGTGTTATATCAAACTGGTCCTATAGTCACTCTATGGAGTCATGTAATGTAATATCACCCTATTAAAGTATTTCTGATTCCTCATTGATGGGACAGGTGTTGTGAATGAAACGGTGCCCAGCTTGAAAGAGCTCCTGTGTGTCGCTGAATATGAGAATTGATGACTGAAAGACATCTTGTGCCTCCATTTATCTGTTTACTACAGTCTGTTGAATTCATGTTAATGTGGATTTAAAGACAATTCAATTAGGGGAAAAAATTGCAGAGGGGATATATATATATAAAAAAGTAATCAACCAAAACTTTCGTGAACCCCATGCAGTACCTCCGTGGACCCCCTAGGGGTCACGGACCCCCTGTTGAAGACCTTCGCTCTAAAGTATTATTCTTTCAATGTACAAATAATCCAGAAATCTAAAATCAACAAGAGTGGGAATATGCAAACGGAACTTGTTGTGTATCGATTCTTTTGGATCATCCATACTTTTGTGAACCCTACCCACTATACACACATTTGTTTTTCATTAGAACTAAAATACAAAGTAAAAACATCTTAGTTCTCTTAAGCCCAACATACATTATAATAATTACATAATAAAAGAAGGAAAACAATCTATGATCTTTATTTCGCATTTTCTTAATTCATTTTCCAGTTTTACACTTCATATTCTTCTTCCCAAAGATGCGGTCCACATGTTTTTAATGCTTTAAATGGAGCCAATTGTATTTGGTTGCTCCTTTTCTGCTGCAGCGAAACTCAGTAATAAAGAGCCAGCAGACCGTTGGTACAGCCAAGAACATCCTTTTATTCAATCAGGTAAAGGCATTGCTCTTTTCAAACTGCTTTTTATCATTATTATGGAAAAGAAACTGTAATTAACACATGCATTTCACCACGGGCTCTGGGAGGGGAGCTGCGAGAACGAGACGCTGCTCCGTAGAAAGGATGGTGGGGACTTCTGGGTCAGAGGTCAAAGGAAAACCAGGCAGAAAGTGAACATAGAGGCAGATTATGCTCAAACTCACTGCTCTCTGTGAGTCTCTGAAATGGCTTCTCATTGGTAGTTGGGTTAATTGTTTAATTAGCTTGATTGCAAAGAGTAATAAAAACAATATTATCATTTTTGAATCTCTCTCAAGCGCATGAGAGGTGTAAGTGCTAAATCTGGGCCCGCCATGACACGACTAAAGACTCTGGAGAGGATATACTAAAATAAATACACCACCATCAACCCTCCTAATGCTTTACCTTTCCTAATGCTCGAACTTTTGTGTTTCAAATAGAGAGCTGTATTGGCTGTTTGTTTTATGCCTGCATTTCTTAGTTAATTGAGGCTGCTTGAAGCTCTTCACCTGTCCAACTTAGACTGTTAATTAAAGGAGTAATCGCCTGGAAAATCTGACTTTTTCCTGTTAAAACAAGTATTTTGGTGTTGGGCTTAAATTGAAATCTACCAGAAAATCCAGAGTGTTAAAGTGGCTTTTTTGGGGGGGTTAAAACTTATTAAATCCCACAAAGTGCAGTTTTGGTCCTCTTCCTGTATTGACATCAATCCTGGGAGGATGCTAGCATCAGCTAGCCTTGCTAGCACCACTTTCGTCTCTATTCCACCAAAAGGGACAAATCCACCAATCAGAGACTCATTTCAGGCAACAGTTAAACGTTGTTACCCGTTTTGTAGGAGAGCAGGTAAAAGGGCTAACTGATGATGATGCTAATGCTATTTCCACACAAATATATACAAGTAGTACCCTTAGGAGTAACAAAAGGGGTTAGAATTTGCTTTATTTAATGTTTTTTTTCCTCTAAAAATTATTAAACAAGAATTTCTGGATATTTTTTAGGGGGGTTCTATGTATAAAAGACCAGGTTAGGACTCCTTTAACTTCAACAGACAACGTTGTATTTTCAAGTTCAGAATTCGAAATGAGATTCCTTAATAGTTTGTCTGTTTCCAAAAAATTCTGCTGTCTTTTTAAGTGAATATCCCCTCCAAAAATGACAACGAAGCCAGAAATATTTAGTGTGCGGTGAGCCTTTTACTACGTGGCTTCATGGTGCTAAGGCTAACTTTTTCTTTTATATAAATAATCACATTCACTGTTGCTAGCAAGGTGATGAATTAAAGTGAAGATAAAAAAAAACATTAAACCCCAAATTATAATAATTTCTCTTTAAATTATGAACAGAAACATTTACACTAGGAGTCCCGCTGGTTATCTTTAACCAGTGTTCCTAGCTCTCCATCCTGTTTGATTTCCCGCCAGAATGTCTCCAAAAACCCGCCTCTTTTAACCCCTCCCCCATCGGAGTCCTCGGCCCCGCCCAGAGCCTCGTGGTGTAACTTGTTCACTTACATCAGCCGTTGAATGGAGAAGCTGGAGAAGATGGGTATGGTAATACAATGTGAAGCGTACAGACAAGGATAACATGTGAGCTAATTGCATTCTGCTCAGACAAAAAAAAAAAAACAAACAAAAAAACAAAACGAAAAAATATTTGCGTATTCTTTTTTTTTTGTTCATTTTTCCATTATTTTTTTTTTAACCCCGCTGAAGGTAGAATAGGGAGGAAAGCAAGGGGAGGAGAGAGAGGAGGATACGCAGCTACAGACTACTCCAGTGTCCAAGATAAACAGACGACAAGATACAGAGGAAGAGAAGCAAGACGGAGGAGAGCTTTTTTTTTTTGTACATTTTTTTCCCCAGGTTTTCTAAAGTATTGAACAATAAAAAGAGCAACTAAATCACACCAATTTCCTTTAGTACTATGTATACAGCTTGAAAAAGCTCCAAGAAGAAGAAGAAGATATAGAAATAGGAGGGAGGGGACTTATTTTCTTTTTGAGACGGGCACTCAGGAATACAAGATGGAATCTGTGAACAAAAGGCACTTTTTAGGGACAACCTTTAAAGATGCTCTGAGTCTATAACACTACGTCACCAAACAAATATTTATCATCATTTACAGCTGGTGGGTGTTTCAGGGGAGGGGGGGACGGGTTGGTGTGGTCTAAAACTCCGCTGATCAAAGATGGAGTCACGAATGAAAACATCCTGTCAGACGTCATCATTTACAGCATGTTTGTCTTTCGTCGACGTCGTTCAGGAACAGGAATCCAGACTTGTGCATCTCCCGGAATCTGGGAAGACCTTGTCTTTGTCCCGGGTTAGGATCATTGGGGGAGGGGGGGGGGGGGGGATAGAGTCCGCAGGAAACAGTTTTTACAAGTTCTTGTTTTTTTTTACAAGAGGATCTGTGTGTTTTTTCTTTTTATCTTCTCTTTCTGTCTGCTGTGTTATGAAGGATTGGGAGAAGAAAAATGCCTTTTGTTACAACAACCTTTTCGTACAATGACCCCCCCCCCTTCCCTCTCCCCGGTAAATACAAAGAAATAGAGTAATGCATGTTTTCCTAAAAATTAGTTGTTTTTTTTTAAACGATAACACTTAATTTGTCTATTATTATTTATGTATAATAGAGACTGAATGTACTTTATTCTTTTACAAAAGCACCAGTTTTCATAATGATATATATTTTATGAGCTGCGAAACTGTTCCTTTAACTCTCGCGTTTTTCGAAAACAAGTCAATAAAAGTGAATTTCTCGTTCTTGAAAAAGTGTTGAAAGGAAACAAAAAAAAAATCAAAAGCAATGTCCCCCCCCAAAATTTTTTTTTCCTTTTTTTTTTTTGAAC
Source organism: Cyprinodon variegatus (assembly GCF_000732505.1). Classification (NCBI taxonomy): domain Eukaryota; kingdom Metazoa; phylum Chordata; class Actinopteri; order Cyprinodontiformes; family Cyprinodontidae; genus Cyprinodon; species Cyprinodon variegatus. The sequence goes on from NW_015151204.1 coordinate 26,613, forward strand.
TCACTGCCCGTGTATTTAGAGTCCCGGAGCACGTGGACTTAAAAAATAAACGAACTAACAGAAAAAAAAGAGGGTTTCCCTCCATTTTCTTTTTTTTTTTTGCATGACACCCTCAAACAATCTCTAACAAACACAATTCCTCTACCAAGGCATTGCACATGGCTCAATCGACATACATCATTTAAAGAACAATACTTCCCATCGAAACGTTAAAGAAAACAAATCTGTCTGAATTTTTTTAATCCTTATCTCTACTTTACTGAAACCGATTATTCTACGTCTACGAATGGGTCTGCGGTGGATCTGATTTCCTTTCGAACGGTTATGGGCTTAGAAACTGGTACTGGAGCTCCAATTAGCATTTTCCAGATGCGTCCTATGACTGCGATGTATGCCATGCTTCAAAAAATAACTAGACTGCCACAGAGCTTATCTTGCAAACTAAAAAAAAGAAGTATATATCTATAAATATATAGAAAAGTGTATTATATATATAAAGATGCTTGAGATTATCTAGTGAGCTGTAATTGTTTTTTTCTCTCCATCCCCCTCCAGACAGTTTTTTTTAACCATTTACTATAGCTTATATGTGAGAAAAAACAACCTGAATTCATGTTTTGACAAATTGCATAATGGGATTACAGAGGCACTTCCTTTGATTCGAAAAGAAATCAGCCTAACGCCTTGTTCAGCCGGTCCTCTCCTCATGGCCGCCGGTTGCTGGGCCAACTACGACAGCTTTCCCCGCAGCGAAAGAGCGCGGCCAGGCAGTCCAGTTATTTTGTGAGGTTTGGATGGGTGTTTGGACTCGTGACGGTGGAAGAAAGCGTGCGGGTTGTTCTGTATAAAACATGACTGAAAGCATAAAGGCCTCCATGGATTGTCTAGATTTTAAACTTCCCTTTTGAAATCTGGTGCGCGTTCCGCGGCGCGGGGATGCGGTTAATACTGAACGGTTGATGCAACACCTAATTAAAAACGGGTCGCCTGGTCTAACTAACTTAATCTGCTGTTTTGTTTCATGATTGGCTGACATGATTGTTTCAGTGCAGTTATTTGATCTATAAGGGCTCTTCCATTTACAATGGCTCAGGTTTAGTGCTGGTGTGTTGGGGGTGTAACCGAAACAACTCTTAAAGGTATAGTGCAGGATGTTCTTTTTCTGGGTGGATCATCTAAATAAGTGGTCCTCCTAACTGTCAATAACTCTGATGATATGTTTATGTAAGGCCGTCCTACGTGCTTGCCCCCATTTTCACTTTAAGTCGTAGAGAAACGGCCGTTCCAACCGTTATATTTCCGAATTCTCCCGAGTGGTGCACGACTTTACGCGAGTGAATAAAGTGAACGTGATTGGTCGTCTATCAAGAGGGCGGGATTGTTGTGGCGGAAGGTTCACAAGCAAATTTGGTTGTGGCCGGTGTCGGAAGCATCTTGCTAACCAGTTAGCAACTTAGTGCTAGTAGGTTCCCAATGGGAAATTCCATTGGGACCAAGTAGCACTAAATTGGTGACTTAGAAACGACACTGTCAAGGAACGCTATGGACAGAGGAAACATGCAAGAGGAGGAGAGTTTAGTGTCGGAGGTCGTGGATGAGTCTCCTCCGTCATCCATTTTTTATTTAGAGGAGGAAAGCGGGGACGAAGATGTTGTGGAAGAGGACGCCAGGGCGGCAGAAGCTTGGTTTGGTGTAGAAGGCTTACAGCCGTACATGTTTGAGCCCTTGCCTCGCAACGCTGCCAGTTCTCTTAGCTGGGATGGAACTCAATGGGAAAGTAAATGATTCTTATTTCTTATTTCAATCGTTGCGTATATTAGCTGTGACATATGAATCAAGATGCTATGATCAAAAAAATTAATTAAGATAGCAAAAAAACACAGATTTTAAGACAGGATTTTCTAACTTTTGGGATATCGTCTGATAAATTTAAATATGACTTCCCTACGACTTTAAGTAGGTGAGTCTGACATAGTGGAAAAATTGCATATGTTCTTTTGGAAAGTACGCTTGTATGAGCGATGCAAACAGCAACTTTTAAACAGAGCGTGCACGAGGAGAAACAGGCTTGTGCACGCTCTCACACGCGTTAAATAGGTGTTCCCTCTCAGGAGCGGGTACAGGGTTGTGCATGTGCATTTTTTTTTTAAAGTGGGTCTTTTCAAAAAATGTTATGAAAATCCTCCACTATACCTTTAACTGGCACAAGTGTTTGACTCTTGATCTCTTATGGCATCCCCCCTAAAATAAAATAAAAACCCCAACCAGAAATGTGACGTGTTTATTTTGCTCCGCAGTGTGGCCTTCAGCTCTTTGAGCAGCAGCCTGTCTGGGAGTGTAAACAACAGGATAAACTTACAGGAGGAACGGATGGAGTAGGTGCCTTTTAAAAAAATCTAGTTGGTTCAGCTTGTCTGTCCCCAGAAATAAATATAAAAAATCCTCTGATTGTCAAAACCAAACTTGTTTTTTTTTTCCTAGAGTAAAGGGCCTTCTGGTAGTAAAACAATTAAACCATGTCAATAAAATTAACATTTGGGTTAATATGCTTCTTTGATTGCTGGATGAGAAAAGTGATAACCTCAACAGGAAGCTACAGCTGGCAGCTTTAGATTTAATCAGTTTTAAACTGTTCACAGATGATCCTTTAAGCTTTAAAGTTGTATGATAGAATTAAATCAAATCTGATTAAAAGGGAAACTAATCCTGGCGTCTTTAATTAGTATAAATTTGGTCTCGCTGTCCAAGAGGCTAAGAACTAGTCCAAGAGGTTCTAGGAACTACCTTTAGCTATATCAGTCTCAGATATACCTCAGTTATTTACCCAAAAATTAAGCCAAGAACTTGTTAAAAATCTTCAGATTTACACTGGGTGGTTATTTACACCATTTAGCTGTGAAGTAGAGTTAGGAGGAAGTCCGTCACTATGGATCAGCCTGTGTTTAAAAGTGACTATTTGATGCAAAACAGAGCATAAAAATCAAAGCAAAATACAGCTTGTCTTTACTAAAATAAGGTTGTTACTTTTAACAATTATCTGTTTTGTGTTTTTTCATTCAGGAGCATTATTAGGGATGCACGTCCTTTTCTTTATAAAACACCTTAAAGGCGGAAAAAAAGAGATTAGAGTTCTATTAGAACAGCGGAAATATACTTTAATTTTGACCACTTTTGATTAATGAAATAAATAAGTAATGTTTACAATTATAAAAGCATTACCAGAGCCTAAGTTTTACATCTATCTTGAATGTTTTTGCTTTTTATAATTTAATATATAATTTCATATCAGAAATGTTCCGTTTTCAGTGTGCATTTCAGTCAGGAAGATAATTGGGGACGCACTGCCTCCAACTGAAGGTTGAATATTAAAGAGGCAAATTTTAGATTCTTTACCTATTTTGATAAGTAAAATAAAGCTTTTTTATTGAATGTGTTCAGATAAATCAGCATCAAACTAATGGCCAAAGGTTTTCTTCATGAAGTCTCCAACTGTGTGCTTTTGTATTTTAAAATACTGACTTATATTTTCTATCTCTACCCATACATATAAAAAAACTCAATTGATTTCCTTCTGTAAGATTATTTTTCTCTCCCATAACTCCTGTTAAATTGGTTAAACATTTAAAACATGAATAAAATAAACTTTTTTCTCCTAGTGGATGGTTAATAAAATGTGAAATGATTTTATAGGAGCAAGTTGATTGATAATGTTCTTGGACTAGCTGTTAGCTTCAGTCTTTGGGGCTAGCTAATTTGAATTTAAGCTACATAAAGATGGCAAGAAATTTATTACTTCCAAATAAGACGTCGACTTTAATTAGAACTTTTTTACAGTGTTAAAATGTTAAGTTTTGCTTTAAGCTTCGCAATTATACGCAGTTAGCTTTTGTACTACCAGACACAGGTGCAGATAATAGCAGTTTATAGCTACTTTTAATATGTACGTCAGCCATGTTGGATTTAAAAATGGAGGTGGGACCTGCAGCTCTAAAATATGAAGCATACGTGGAGTGAATTAAAGTGCAATAACACCTGTAGAAACTTGGTGTTTGTTTCAAACTACCTCAGATTTTAGTCCTAATTAATTAGTAAAGTTCTTACTAGCAGGTCAAACGTATTTAATGCTCTGTTCCCTTTATCTCAAGCAACTGATTGTCATCATTTCCAGATTTTCTATAAAATAAATAAGAATTAAAACCTCTTGTTTGTCTATGCCCCAACTTTAAACTCATCCTCCAATGTCATCACTGCCGGCTGCAAAAAGACCAAAATAAAACAGTGTGGTCAGAAAATTTAGATTTATCTTGTCTCATATATTTAGTTATGCTATTTATCTAGTGAAAAATGTTTTTACTCAGTTTGCTTCACCTGCAAGGCTGAGAAAATGTCTGAGTGAGGGGTGGTTTTAGTAAAAAACATACTTATTCCCACGAAAAGCCAAATTGTTCCCCAAGGTTTGTTAAAGTGTGTTTAATTTGTTTTGACTCAGTTTTTTCATCAATTAGACAAACTGTCTAGGCAGAACAGGGCTGATTACTGCGCCGTAAGGGCTGTATGATGAACTGTTCTCTCTCTGCAAAGATAAGAAAATAAAGTGCCGACTGAGTGAAATCCATCGATCTCCGTTAATTTAACTAGGTTCAATAGTTGAATACTTTTTTCCCACTTCAACAGATAAACTCACCTACAGTTAAAGTGACAGTGGAGAAGTTTTGTTCCTGATCCTTCTGGAAAGACTTAACGAATCTGAAAAACCGTTAACCGAGTGGCACCTCTACCAAAAAAACATTTAAAAAAGAATCTAACCAGCTGCTCACTGTAGCTTCCCGAGGCGTTAATACCAATCTCTGCATCTAAAACAGCAGGTGGACATTTTTCCCAAATTCTTACTGTTTCTCAAGGGTTCCGTGTTTTTTACCTCAACATATCATTTCTTCTTCTTTAACTTTAAGGTGCTGCCATTCAAATACAAAAACAATTAGAAAACAGTACAAACCCCCCCAAAAAAGAGTTGATTCCAATAAGCAAACAGGCGAGGGGGGAATATTAGTCAGCGTTCATCTACGTTTATAAAAAGGTCGAATAGGGGAACTCATAGCTGCTTTCAACAGCGGTGAAATTTCTCACTATCTTGGACACTGATGGCGTCATGCGAGGAGGGATTTTACTGAGCTTATTGGGTAAAAAAAAAATGGAAAGCTTTTACATATATATATATATATATAGAAATATAATGTTGAAAAGTGGGAAAATAAAATCCTGCAGTCATGGCACACAGACTGAGAACTTAGTGAGAGTGAGGGGAGGCCGCTGATTGGCTGGGCTGAACCGTGACGGGTCGAGGACACGTGAAGGCTTCTGGTGGGCTGTGGTTTGTCTCCTTTTCGTAGAACGTAACGGTATAGGCGGCGTGGTTTTTCCTCCCATGCCTCGTAGGTAAATAGTGCACATCGTTAGGGTTAGTGTTGACTGATTCAGCTTGTAGTGCAACTTTCAATCTGGAGATGGTTTGGCATGGTCGCCTGCTTATGGGTCGCAGGGTGAAAGGAACCGACTGGGTTTCGATACGGCGATGATGACATCAAAGGGGGGGTGGGGGGTTCTCGCTTGAATCTGTAATTGCTGGACAGTTGATTATTTTAAGCCATTTGCTCACAAAGCAGGGAGAAGCTGACCGCTGCCGCGGCCTTTAGCTGCTCCCGCATCGCCGCTGGACGGCGGTAGCGTGAGGAGGCCTGCGTACCGCTGTCCTCCTTCACCTCCATCTTCCTCCTAGCATCCTATGAGTCCATCCCTTTCCCCTCGTCATCCAATCAGGTCCTCCCTCTGACTGCGTGAATATGTGCAGGGTTCCTCTAGAAGCGTCATTTTCCTGCGTAGCTCGGGTTATATTTCGTATCGGATGAGACGTACTGTCAGGGCGGGTTGGTGAGAGGTCGGTTAGACAATTACTGTCTTCCTGCAGGTTGTTGATCTGTTCTTGTTTTTCTTCTTGTGTTAATTAGTAAAGAAAGATTTCTATTTGCTGGTTTGTGCACATATCTTGTCAGAGGAACCAAGACTGAAAGAAATAAAAACAAAGAGGAGAAGGAGAGGAGGTTATTTTCGTCTTAAAATTCAAATGAAACACTTCTTAAAAAACAGCTTATTGACTAAATTAATTTAAAATGATACAAAAACATAATTATGTTTTGCCATCAAACATATTTTAAGCAGTTTTGCAGATATTAATTTGTTGAAAGAACACCTATCATTATATTCCAGTTCACAATAAAGTGCTGCTTTGTGTTGGTTTATCTCAGTGATTCA
>NW_015151204.1:33161-37449 GCF_000732505.1 Cyprinodon variegatus
TATATATATATATATATATATATATATATATATATATATATATTTGGTTACCCCACAAAAATTGCTCATTTACTGACCCCCTGCAATTACACTACGCGCCCCCTAGGGGGTGCATGGGAGCCACTGGTTTACATCATAAACTCTCAATACAATACATGAGGATTATGTGATGATGTACATTATTGTAATATTGTGAAAACTGAATTTCAGGTAAAATACATAAAATCACATGCATACAATTCACTCTATATTTATCTACGAATATAAAATAAAATAATTACATTTATTTAATGATTTTTTTATGCAATTTTAATTATTCAATTGGACATTAAGGTATTTAAGAGTGCATTTTATAATGTATTGGTATATTTCATATTTTAATCACGTATTAGATATGTTACATCTACTTATTTTATTGTACAATTTATTTGTTTCATATATATTTTAGAGCTCCACATACTTCAGGGATCACATCACAATGATTGTGAAAACCATCTCTCGATGCCCCCCTGCTGGGTGTGTGGTGACCCTCTGAGGGGTCCTGAACCCCCCTTTGAGAACGGCTGATGTGGTGCATACAGCTATAGCTGAGCAGTAAGTGGCTCTCTGTGGGGCTGCAGCGCTCTGGCCCTGCGTGTCCCTCACACCACCTTCATGTCGGGCGTCTCCTGCTCAGCGTGAGCAGAGGGCAGAACTGGGTCACCGCTGCTGAAGTTGGCTGCCCCGCTTGGCCTGCAGAGTCTGGCACCAAAGGCTCAAGAAGTGCCAACATCCTAGAAGTCAAGCCTGGGAAAGTCTTCCATTCCTCTGGGGAAGCAGCCTTTTGTGTTGTTTGACTCTAACAGGTCGCATGAATACAACCCCGCGGCCCTGGTGCTGCCTCCTGCCCTCTCAGCGCCGTCCCAGCAGGCCCAGGGTATTGTAACTTCTCCCTTCTTGGTTACTCTGCCCTCCACCCATCTATCGCTTGTAAGCTCTTCCACTAAATCCCTGGCAGCAGATGTTGGTCACCCTCCTTCCTTTTTCTGGACCCCTCTCGAGCAAAAAGCCCGTCTCAAATTCAAGATCCACCGTCTATGACATCATGTCTGGTCGCCCGGGGTAACGAGACGACTGAGACCTGACTTTGACATGAGCTTAAAACTCTGTTTCTCTTTACCCCCCACATTTGCAGCCATTGTTGGGGACTGTTTTTTGTTTTTTCTTTTCTCATGTGCTGTTGTAAAGCAGCAGATTCACCACCAGAGGGCAGAAGAAGGCCACGGCTGGCAGTTAGAGATCAGAGCTTCTGGTCACCACGTAGACACTTTTGCATGAACCTTTTTTACTGTTTTGTGGTTATTTTTGATCCCTCTTTAAAAAAAAAAAAAAGGAAAGCCAACCCCTCTGTGTGTAAAAAATAAAAGCAGAACATTTGCAATGTTTAGGCATCTGCAGCGAATTCAAATAATAGGAGAAAAAAACAAACAAATGAGTCAAGAGGGCAGAAAAAAAACTGAGAAGCTGAGAAATGGAAAGCAAGACAAAAAGCGAGAGAGTGAAGGGCAGCGAAAATTAGGGAGGAGATCCTGAGATGGTTTCCATGTGTGGAGGTGCGGGACTGAGCTGGCTCCAGGCGGGTGTGGTTAGACGCTAATGAGAAAAGTACCGACGGTAATGGTGGAGGCACAGGGACGAGGAGCGAGGAAGGTGAAAGAGGGGGAAAGTAAAAAATGAGTGAAAAAGTGGAGTGGAAAAGCAGGGGATTGGGTGGAGCAAGGGAAGGAAAGGTAGAGAAAAAAAGGCCGTTTGCCTTGAGGGTCGGCTGCGTACGCGCCAAATAAACAGTTGAGCACATATGGTAAACCACACAAGTACAGTAAAATACAGATGTACTAACGCACACTCTGATGGAGCGCTGTGGGTCACGGTAACCCGAGAGGAGAGAACGAGCCAAGCTCTGAGGAACTTTGGCTCACGTCCACACGGCTGATAAGTTTCCTGAATTTTACCTCTAATTACAGTCAAAGCAGATGAGATTCACCCTTTTTTACACTTCTGACATGAAGACGCAGGCAGGGAGAACAGAACCCCTGAGCTCTTACCTGTGTCTGCTGCGGGATGTTCAAAAAGTTGTTGTCCCGTGATCCGATGCCGACAAACCTGTTGGGAGCTGTGGCGCCTGGCGTGGAGTATGCTACAGAAACAGAGCAAACAACATGCTGGACATAAGCAACTACCTCTGCAGGTCATCAATTCAATGCAGAAAACAAAGCCGCAACAGATGCAGTTAATATCAGATCAGATCCAACTAAAATAACCGTTCTAATCATCAGTCTACAGCCCAATCCATCGTTACAAATGCTACAGTTATCGTAACACAGGACAGTAAAAGTCAGTCGGCGTGAAATGCTAAATAACAGCAGATTAAATTGTTTCCCTTGAAGGTTTTTTTTACACCATAATTCCAGATGGGCTTCAGCTGAGGCCCCCCTGTGCACTAAGCCCACAGTCCTCTTTGCAGCATCTATGTTCACCCAAATGTAAGGATGAAAAAGAAAAGTTTCAACACTTTGAAACTTGTCCTTTTTCCCCTGTTTTGAAAAAGCCGCCTTTTCTCCTAATGATACCGTAACCTCACGATGAGATGAACAATTGTAACTGAAACAATGGGACTAGTGCTGCGCGATTTGATGAAAATGTGGGATTGAGATTATTGTGGACTATACTGCGATTAGGATATTATAAATGAATGGTGTCATGAGTCTGCGTGGCTGAATATCAAGGACAACACAGAGTTAAAAGCTTCTCTTTTCTTCAACCTATGGGAAAAGTGACCAAGCTTCCTGCATGTTCCAATAGCGTTGAGGGTTCGATGAGCCTCACTTTTTACAGCACTTTGTGTGAAAGAGAAGAATCCAAGATACAACTGAACCTCTCCTTTCTCCTTGTGTGTGTGTGCATGTCTAGCCATCAGAGTGAGGACCATTTTTCCAATTTCACCATCAAATTGATGAACAGTTGTTGCAAAGTTTAGGACATTTTGCCGGTCCTCACTTGCTATTTTGCTAATGGTTAGGTTTAGGGCTAAGGTGTCAATTGTGGGGGTGAGGGTGAGGTATGCATTGGTAATGGTTAGGTTTAGGGTTAGGGCATAGAAAGGGTTGAAAATGACAGAAAATCAATGGAAGTCAATGGGAGTCAGAACATGGTCCTCACTACAATGGCAGAATAAGTATATGTGTGTGCATGAATGGACTTGTCGTGTACGTGAATGGTTTTACTGGACATATTGTTTCATGTTGTATTTTGTCCAATTTGTATATTTTCTAACTTATTACTGATTATCCAGTCAAAACTTTTTACCTTCTTTTTCTCATTTTCCCACCACGGTTTCTGAGTCCTGAATGTTGGATGATCTGGTTCAATACACCACTTTAATATTTTTTACTTTTATTTAGAAATTGATCAACTGTTGTGAAAATCCAAAAGCCAACGCGTTATTGCAGTATATCAATAATTTCATAGAAATCGTATCAAGTTCTGTTTCAGAGTAGTTGTTTTATGTAGAAGGAAAACTGCTCATGAAAATCTAGATATTAAAACAAGTTTGGTCAGAAATTATTTAAAAAGTATAAATAGTAGGCGCGGTATCATCTAAAGAGAACCCAGAAACAAATTTCTTGGTCAAAACGATATTAAAATTATAAGTACTCCATATTTTCCTCATAAAAAGCGACAGCAAAACTAAATGAATGGCTGATTAGTTTTTGTTATTTACAAAAGCCTTCCCCATCTGTATTTGTTATATATATATATATATATATATATATATATATATATATATATATATATATAGTGCATAAGACTTCAAATAAGCCTCAAAGTTTTTTGAAAAGAGACCCAACAGTTTCATTCGGTCTCTTCATTTCAGTCGGCCCTCGTGCACAACTTCAACCGGCCTCTCGATCCGTCTCCTGCGCACTTTAGATCGGCCTTTCATTTTCTCACCAGGTTTCGTGCACTCTCGGTCCGGGAATGGTGTCGTTCACTCATAGGCAGATTTCCTCTGTTTTCAAAATAGTTTTTTTTTTTTTTTTTGTGGTTGGTCTCACCTTTTGTCCAATTTGGCGCCTCATAGAAAATGGCAAATCGCAGTCTTTTATGCGATTATCAGAGATGGGAAGTAACGAAATACTTCATTACTGTACTCAAGTAGATTTTTCTGATATTTTTACTTTACTTTACTACTTATTTTTATGCCGACTTTTTACTTCTACTCCTTATATTTTTACACAAATATCTGTAC
>NW_015151204.1:37906-42272 GCF_000732505.1 Cyprinodon variegatus
TACTTTTGCCATCTCTGGCGATTATATATTATATATTGCGATTACAGTGTCATGTTGCACTAAATTTAAGTACGGAGAGCTTTAGAACTACTTTCTTTAACAACAGAATAAATGAAAAATACCTCCGCAGTTATTAGTCCTTAATGAGACCTTGTTTTACCCGTGTAAAGGTGACAAAGACAAAGTATTTTCAACTAGTTTAAACAATATTACAAATGTTAGGATTTATGTGTGATGAATCAAAGGCCTAGAGCTGTTGGCAGGGGAAACGTTTCATGAACCTCCCAGTACCTCAATGACCTAATAGGGGACGTCGATTCCCATATTAAAGACCTAGACTTTGATTTAGGGTTTATCTAAATGTATAAGCAATTTTTTCTAAACAATTATTTGGTTATTTGGTAAATTTATCTTAGAAATTACTTACACCATAAACCAAATAGTCAGAGCTAGCTTTCAGGCCTTTAGCCGCTATCATAGCTTACCAGGCTTAAGTGAGACCTTTCTACACAAAATAATAAATATGGCTGTTTTATATTCATTTCACACAAGAAATATATGTTTTGAAGAAGGACAGTATTTCAAATCGGACGTTAAAGCCAGTAAAATGTCTGTGTAAAAACCTACAGAGTGTCTCTATTAGCATTAGGCTATCAGAACATGAATTAGCCAGTAGGAAGAGAGACCTGAGTGACTTAGACATGTATTAGTCTTTTATTATATTAATTAAAAATGCTAATCTCTAATTTACCTACTATTAACTCTTTTTTTTGTTGCTCTGATGACTCTGGTCTCATAACATGCAGAATTACTTTATTATAAAGAGTAATAACAATCCACCAGCGGATTCTTTAGTAGGAAAAGATCTGGAGTCCAGTTCGGACATAAAATGTCATCTATACTTTTGTTTCTTTATACTCTGATCCGCCGTAGCAAACTTTACAGCTCTGCCGTCACAGTGTTAGCAGTCATTAGCTAACATCTGGAAATCATCTGCAAACTGCACAGTTCTACACTCATTTTCCTCACACCACAAATTTAGTGCACATTGACGAACACTATTTCTCTGAATTCATAGCCCACTCATTTTTCTCACTGAGACTTCTGAGAATAACAGTAAAGCTGCGATCTTCTTTACGCTCATCCGTTCACTGTAGCAAATAAATTACATATAGAGACACACTTATATCTTTTTCTGGTTTAACTTCCTCTAAACTACTGAAGATCAAGACCTTCCTCAGCTTATTGAGATAAAAAATATTACACTTTCAGACAAAAACAACATGGATGTTTGGTATCCCAATAATTAAACAATTCTTCACCTGCAAAAATAATATAACTTTGACTCACAACATTGGTGTCTCTGACATGTTCAAATTTGTATCTTAAGTTTGATACAAAGACGTATATAAAAACATAAAATACACATCAAATAAAGCAGTATTCTCATTGGACAGAACATTGGTCTGTTTTCACAAAAACAGCAAACTGACAGGGCAAGACCTAAATCTTTGAATGTATATATAGTAAGGCCGGGAATTTAATGAGTTAATTATGATTAGATAATTGTACAAATTTTAATGTGTCAAATGTGTTTTTTTAGACATACTATAATCCTGAAGAGAAACCTATTGTATTCTCTGGAAATCTGATGCATGAGCAGCATCACAATTGTTGGCTCATTGAAAGTATTCAGACTTAAAAAAAACAATCCCTGAATGACAGCCAGTCACACCAAACACTCCAAACTTCTCAGCGAGGGTCCCAGGAGATGGGACGTAATTCCCCAGGTGTCCTCTACAAACGTAACACTCAGGTGGGCTACCTAACGTGCGTGACTTTATTTACATTAGAACTATCCTGAGCTTTCTCTATAGTTATGCTGCTATAGGTTTAGACTTCTGGAGGACATAGAGACCCCCATTTCATCATTCTGCTTCATTCTCTCCCTATTCTCCTATTCTGCAGAATCTGTTAGTTCAATCTCTAACCTTCTGCTCTCTCTGCTTTTTCTCATAGTAGATTTGCCTCGTCTGTCCCTGTTTGGCTGTGACCCCATCCAGGAGAGAAATATCAGCTGTGCTGCTGCCATCAACACCCTTGTTTTTAGATGCTGGAGATCAGCCTGTTTTCCAGTGTGGTCCTGTTTCTCTGACCGTGACTGGCTGGATGTGCTCTCTTCATCCTCTGGCATGGGAGCTGGCTCAGAGCTCGTCTGCCTGGCTGTGTGTTTCCTGGACCGGGCCGCCTTTTACAGCTGCTTCTTGTGTCTCTGCTTCTGTCTCCTTGAACCCCAGTCTGCCTCGGCAGATGGCCGCTCACACTGAGCCTGGTTCTGCTGGAGGTTTCTTCCTGTTAAAAGGGAGTTTTTCCTCTCCACTGTCGCTACAAGCATGCTTAGTGTGAGGGATTGCATTTGAGTCAATGCAATCAACTGGTTTTCCTTAGATAGAAAACTTTGAATCAATTTGACTGTATGATCTGGTTGAACTGTAAAGTGCCTTGAGATGACTTGTGTTGTGAATTGGCGCTGTAGAAATAAACTGAACTGAATTGAACTAATGTTGCACCGATACCACTATCGGACAGGTTCCCAATGCAGCACTAAAATGGTGGTAGGGGTATCGGCGAGTACCAACAAATACGGCACTGATACCATTTTGAGAACCAAAAGATTATTTAACTATTGTCACCTATTCCAGATAGGCAATAAAAAGTTCTACTGGATTCACTTCGTCTTTTTCCTGCTTCACAAAGGTAGGCAGCAGCTTAAAAAAGCCATGATGGCAATTATTTTACACCCAAGTAGTATGTAGTTCTTGATATATACACACACATCCATTTCAAACAGATGGTATCGGTATTGGCCAATACTGCAAACCCAGGTATCGGGGCCAAAAAACTGCATCGGCGCAACACTAATTAGAACCTCAACCCGAAGAACAAGAGTCATATCCAAACGGCTCTATGCACAGCTCCACTACTTCCTGAACTTAAGGCAACTCTTTTGTTTCCTATCTTTCATTGCTGGGTCTAACTGATAAATCCAGGTGTGTCTGGCCATGGTTACTGAGTTTAGGCACACCTGGATTAATCAGTTCATTAAGAAGAAAAAGACAGGAAACAGAAGAGCTGCCTTAAATTCAGGAAGGAGTGGAGTTGTGCATTGAGCCAATTAGTTTGCTGCCACTGATAGTAAACTAATTAAGTTGGTTACAACATTAATTGATTGATCTTTAAGTTTCTTAAATGTAATATTGCATTCCTTGTTGCTTTATATTTTCTTTAACATATTCAATAAAAGGAATTGTGCTTTAATTACTGTTAATTGTTAACACTTCTTTAGTAGATTTGTTTTGCATATAATATCAAGGTTTTCTAAAAACCTGATAGCTCGAAAACAATTCTTTGCTCATAGGTTTTGAAGTTTTTTTTTAATTGAAAAGTTTTTTGTTTTTTTTTAATATATAGTTTTTGGTTAAAATGCGATAAATTACACAGACCTTGTAATTTACACAGTTTAAATCTTTAATTTGGTTCCACCTCTAATTTAAAGTCAGATTTTTTTTTCTGTTTTTGTACTTAATTGTAAATTAATTAGTACTTTCAAAGCAAACTGTTGAGTTGAAAATACGAATTGTAAAGTACTCAATATACGTATTTATAAGTATTGTTATAGAAATTAGTTAAATTAGGCATAACCCTTTAAAGCCTGGACCATGAAATAATTGACAGACAATTAAATAGTTTTTTTTCTAATTACAGTTTTCATTGAACTTTCTGAAAAATGAAATAAATACATTTTGTAAAATATAAATAGATCATTTATTTGCATCAATTTTTATACATCAAGCATTTTTGTATAATATTTTATATGTTTTCTGTTCACTACACGTGTCTGATTGTGTAAGTCCGGGTTTTCAAGAACCAAAATATCACCATGACGATTAAGTGATCTCAGAAATGCATGTTTTAAATATGATACACTTGGTTTTAAAGGGTTAAGATTCTAAACCATAAATGTTTGCATTCAGTCCTTGGTATGTTTAAAATATGCATAACTTTGCATTATTGCGATATATATAGCTACCGATATGCTTTTAGGTGAATTTGCAGGAGATGTAACTTAGGTCTGAAGCAAATCAATGTTTTAAAACAGCGTTACCTTGACAACAGTTGTTTCAATCACATAGATGTCCTTGGTTTTCATATGATCCCAAAAAAACAGGTTAATCTTGTAGTAAAGAATTAAGTTTTTTTATGTTTGTTGCAGTCAACTGATGGAGAGGGGCAGCACATTATAATCCATATTCCCAAAATCTGAAGAAAATCCACGTCACTTCAGATTTTGGGAATATGGATTATA
>NW_015151204.1:42358-57314 GCF_000732505.1 Cyprinodon variegatus
ATCAAAGTTTTAATGGCACCTACACCTTTGGTGTAAAGGTTATAGAGAATATCATGCAGATCTGAATTATATAGACATTAAGTTTCTGAACAGCCAGTCAATAAATACACCAATAGACTAATTAAAGATGTACTGCTTTGCACATCATTGAGGTCAGTTAAACCCCACGGAGATGTTTTCCATAATCAGATATGCAAACTCAGATCTCCCTAAGTGATTAAATCAAGTTGACAAACTCTGCGCTGACAGACTGAACGCAGCTGATTCCTGACGCTGAGGATCAGTCGGGGGATATTCAAAACCCCCCGGCATCAACGTCTCTGACAAATTTAGGGCAGTTTGAGGTTCCCCCACGGACTCCAGAGACCTAAACCTCGTGAAGGACTCGGGGAAGCAGTGTGCAGACGTGTGGTCTGTTTGTGTGCAGGAAAGGGAGGAAGGACAGTAATGAGAGACACAGGAAGGAAGGTACAGCATACGTCTATGTGTTTCTAAGAATTGAAATAACATACAAAAGACATTAAAGACTTGGAGACACTGACTGGGGGAAAAGGAAAACACTAACTTAGAAGAAGAGCTAAAAGTTAAAAATAAAAAAGGCGCTCCATCCAGTGCCCCTCTGCTACAAAGGTATCTCTGTCATCACTCCCTTACCTTAAACACCTGACATATTCTTCCTCTTTAAGGTTCATAAACCTAAAGTATCCAAATCCAAAGTTTAAATCAATTACAAAAAACAAAAAAAAGACATCCAGCAATGTCCCAGTTTCTGCTTCGGAGTCCATATGAAAAAAAAAACTGCCCTAAATTTGTGCCCCTCTGGAGACAATTTACACTTCAAACCTGAAGGTTTGCCGGTAAGTCCTTTCGGGGAGTAAAAGACGAAATAGAGGCGTAGCGAAGCTTTCATGGTACAACACGCTGAGCGGCTTCAGCTTGTGGTGGCACCAAAGCTCAGGGGGCTGAATACAAAGCCATGTGGAGTGCCACGCATGTCTACAATGACACATCATCAAAACTCTGCAGCATTTGGGCTGCCCGTTATTTTCTGTGCAGGTTTCCAAATTCTTCTGGAAGGAAGGGAGAGTGAGATGCTGGTACAGATTTATGGCACGAGGTTGGAGAGGGAACAACACGACACTGGGCTTTGTCACTACAGGGAGGGTTTGTTTTTTGTTTTAGTCGTTACTTTGAAAACGGTCTCTGCGGGGTCACTTACACGGTGATGCGGGCGAGGAGAGTCCGCCGTCTGGGGGCGTGCTGTTGGGTTTAGAGTCGGACATGGGGAGGGGCACTGGGCGGGCCACTGGGGGAGGTGGAGGCAGCAAGAAGGAGCCTGGCATTTTGCTCTGGCCGCTCCCGTTCGGCTGCGGACAACACAAATAGGATCAAGAGGGCGGCATGCGACAACCCGCAGACACGGAATGGACAAGGGGAGCGGCTGGAGGAGGCCGGGCCCAAAATAAACAATTTCATGACGGAAGAAAAGAACGGGAGTGTAAAAAAAAAAAAAAAACTAAACGAATGAAGTATGCGGACGCCATCTTTGATGAAGGTGTGAGAAAATAAAAGTCACCACAAGAAGTGATTTGGATCGGGACCAGGTTCCATCGAGGTGATCCGTGTGGGGTGAAAGGAGTGGGTGGGGGAGGGGAGTGAGAGAACCAGTTGACTGGACTCATCCAGCAGATGACAAAAAATAAAACCATGGCAGAACACTCGTCTACACAATCACAACAACACCACCAACGATACCAAATCCCAAACAACCAAAAAAACTGAACAACTGAAATCGGAACAGCTATAGAGATGAAAACAGACACAATGACACAACACAGGACTGGCGTGTTTGACTTGAAGCGTGCCGTGACTGATTGACTCGTGCTGATGGCTGTAACTTTGGAGGGGTCAGGTGAAGCAATAGAAAGAAAACAACGAGAGGAGAAGCAGAAAACGTTGGGGGTCTGGAACAAGAAACAGCAAAATGACACTGACGAGACAATACAGAGATTTCTAGACCAGCTGGCTGCGTATGTGACTAGTGTGATGCATTTGTGGGTGTGTCTCTTGTGCTGTTAGTCCTGGGGTCACATTAAAAGAAAGAAGCAGTCTGTGGTCAAAGTAATCTAAATATGAAAACCACTTTCAGGTTATAACCACAGACTTATTCTATTGGGATTTCATGCGACAGAACACAAAGCAGTGCTTAAAAAGTACATTCAGCCTTGTTTACTATAAACCCCTTAAATAAAACCCAGAAATGTATTCAGTTATTACCTAATCCATAATTTGTGATCATCTGTTTTGTTATGTAAAAAAAAAAAAAAAAAGTATAGTACATCCCTTTATTGTGCCACAATGGGGAGATTCACTATCTGCATTTGGTCCATCTCCTTGGGAAACATGGCTGCCATTGTGTGGCGCCCAGGGAGCAGTGTGGGGTTAAGGGTTTTGCTCAGGAACCAAGAGTGGCAGTCTGTAGGGATCGAACAGAGAACTTGCAACCTTCCCAGAGCACAAGTACACTGCTCTAACCCAGTAGGCCAACACTCCCCTTTTGAATTTAATCTCAGTATAAATCCAGTTTTTATGTGAAGGCCTCACAGTGCTGTTCAAGATTCTTAGTCATCCAGGTCATAGTCATTCCAAAAAAGTAAAAAAAACAATCCACTGCAGTTTGTTTCCAAGTTTGAAGACATTTCCTTTCCCATCCAGGAAGCGTTTTCAATTCAAAATGTCAGAAATAGCCTTGAGTTTGAGGCTGTATATAGTAGCCCAACAAGCCCTTGTTTTCTAGAAAACATGCAACCTGAAACGGACGGCGGTACACCCACTGGAATGGGGGTCTTTTGGCTTCTTTTGTTAGCCTGCAAAGACCCATACCTCGAACTCAACGCTATTCCTGACATTTTGAATTGAAAAAAGCTTCCTGGATGATGCGAAACATCTTCAAACTTGGAAACAAAGTCCAGTGGATTCTTTTTTTAACTTTTTTGCAAGGCCTCAGAGGTTTGCTAGAACATCAGTGAACCAACAGCCTCATGAAGACTGAGGTTGGGTTTAAATCCCACCGAGCACTTATCTACCTTTCATGTGAAAAGTGAAGCTTTCACCAGGGAGGCAGTAAACCGTCCAATGGTAGGTCTAGTGGAGCTACAGAGACCAGCAGTGTGAGTAGGGCAGGGGTTATGAAAGTGGTTCCAGAAAGGGCCGTGTGGCTGCTGGTTTTCTTTCCACCCAAGCAGTAGCACACCACACTCCATTCATCCCATCAAGTCATCAGGTTAAGACTAGACTCACCTTGATGAGATGAATGGAGTCTGGTGTGCAAAGAAAACCAGCAGCCACACGGCCCTTTCAGGAACTAGTTTGATGCCTGTGGAGTAGGGCAAACTGTTGACAGAGCAACTTTCATTGATGCCCTCATCAATATGGCCATAAGAAAGATATAATTGAAAGAAAGTAACTTCCATTGGCCTCAAGCTTCTTAAGAGGATACAGCCCACCATGGACGTAATTTTTGGGCTGGACGGGGGGGACTTTTTCAGTCCTCCTCACCACTAGTTATAACTGAGGAAGCCTCTTGGATGAGAGGCGAAACATCTTCTAGAAAAACTTCATGTCCAGTTGCCTAGAATGAACTTTTCAAGCTTCACTCTGACCTGGATGATTGAGAGTCTTCGCAGATATGTACAGCCTGGTTTTAGAAAGCTAGGGTTAACTCTAGGTCATTGGTCCACTACCAGGACAACGGCTACAACGTACTGCAAAAAGCTTCTAGAAACAGACAGACACAAAGAGCTGGCAGTCTGAACATGGCTAGCAATGAGTCTGAATCTAAAACTCAATGAAAACTATATAATCCCTGCTGGAAGAAGAAGGCATCCTTTAACTATTAGAGACCAACAGAAGAATGGTTTAAAATCCCAGCTAAGAGATGTTTGTTAACAGTTATAGGACTTGGGGAGGCCTGATCCCCCCCAAAATAGGCCTTAAGACGTCCATGGCTGGTAATAAAAATTCACACAAAAACTAAAGGGCAGAACTCTCAAATGCACTTTTTCAAAGGTCCGTTTTGGTCCCCTGCACTTTTTACTGTCTAAAAACGATGGTACGCTACAGTACACAGATATTAGTCGAGCACCAGGACCAAGTGGAAAACCGCAGCTCAAACTAAAGCCTGCTTTCCTTAGTTTAGACCACCCACAAGCTCCTGATTGGCCCACCGTCTTTTCTTGTGTGATTGGCTGTCGCAGCTTTCACTCTTGAAAAGCTCACTTTACAAATATCTGATGTGCCACAGAATCTGGTCTGTGATTGGATGATCAAACATGCTGAAGTAAGTTATATAAAAAAAATACTTGCGCCCCCCCTTTTTTATACCTACAGTTTCGTCCATGCAGCAGACTAAGAAGAAAGTAGTCTTGTTAGATGAAAAACACTAAGCTTGGAAGAAAATGAAAGCTTTTTTTCTCTAAACCCAGTGATGGTGGAAACGTGCTCTTTGCTCAGCTGAGATTAGTGATCCGATTAACGACGGTGTGGAGAAGAAAACAGCTAAAATGGAACCCTAAAGATAAAGAAGCTGAACTACTATGTTTGATCAAAGTATGTTCACGTGTTAGAATGGATCAGTCAAAGGCTAGATCTTAATCTATCTATATAATGGAGCCTAGGCAGAAGTTTAACTGAATAAACTGATTACTCGCCTTCATCCACCTACGACACCAGCCAATCAGCTCTGAACCACGCCTCCACAAAAGCCAATCACCATCCAAAGTTCATCTTAAAAAGCCTCCGATCCGCAACTCGCCTGCTACCTGATGACGCTGCCTGTGTCGGACTTCGATTCAGATGTCCCCGTTTCAACCCACCTCCAGCCCTTCCTCCACCATCGTCGCTAAAACTTCGTCAGTTTCATTCCTCCCGGACTCTCTATTTTAATCGGTCCGGCAGAAGACTGCCATGTTGAATCTGTTTCTGCCAGAGGTTTTTTCGCAATGGGTGTTTTTCCTCTCCACTGCCGCTTCATGCTTGCTCATCATGGACAGGTTCTCTCAACCTGTGTTATCCAAGCTGGACTTCCATCTTCCAGGTCCCTGAGCGAAGCTCTTGTATCAGCTCACACAGTCCACTGGATCTCCCCATAAAGCTCAGCAGACCGTCTCGCTAACCAGCAGTCTACAGACTGACCAGCTTCATCTATATCCACTCCACCACCAGTTTCAGGCCTGGGGGGCAAACAGCCCTGTTCTTTGCTCCTGTTCATGCATATCTATCAAAATTCAAACCTATGTTTCCTGCCGATGTCAAAAATCAATAATTGTATCAATAAATTTCTTCTAATTGTCTTTTCTCTCTGTGTGAGTTTTTCAGATTGAACTGTATATACCTAAAAATATTTGAACTCTGTATTTGTGGATGCTCTCCATTCAGTTTGGTCTACCAACATGCAAATCTGGTACAGACAACGAACTGCAGCTATAAATGCAGAAAAAATGCTTCAATAAGCGTTCAATTATGAATACATGTTACACCTTTGTTGCTGTTGGTCTATCAGATAAAATCCCAATAAAATAATTGTAAAACTGTGGCGTTAACCTATTTCTGTACTACAAATTTACACTATTATACACTAATATAGTAGGTAAATGTCAAGCAAGCTAAACACTTTTTTTATGGAAGCAAAAGTTTGTAGAAGTAGCATTCTGTTCCATTCTTTTTCCACTAACATGCTCTATTTTCTGCTTTTAGATTCCATGTTTTGTAATATTGTTTTTTTTAATCATATTTTCTCTGTCTGAGGCTCCTGCTTTACGGAGCAGCTTCCCTCCTCACTGTTGGAGAGCCTTACCTGTCCGGAGGCCTGCCCTGAGCCATCAGCACAGACGAACTGCACAAACTCCTTCAGGGGGTCCTGTCCAGGGTGGTGGTGGTAGCGTATGGTGGGGTGGGTGAAGTAAGGGCTAGACTGCTGGATGATGGAGGGGGATGGGAAGTGTAGGGCCGAGGCTGAAGCCCGGGGACTCCCTGTGAACACAGACGTTTGTGTTAGACGGACACAGGCTGGACAGGATTAAAAAAGGGGGTTGAGAAAAGAAGATTCTTCAAATGAAAAGGACAGTTTAGGTAATAAATGAGTGACAGAAAGAGTAAAACAAACAATAAGATTTAAGCATTTTAAAAAATATATTTGCTTATGTTACATAAACAATCCCATGAATACATACAAGACAACATTAAGAGTTCTTTAGGTATATTAAGTCCACAGTTACAGGCTGCAGTCACACTTCAGCAAAATCAACTTCAACATATCCAACTTCTCAAACAAAATCAACTGTAATCATGAGGAATTATAACAAAATCATTTGCCTTTTACCAGTGAATTCTCTTTGCACACAATAAAGCTGAATAGATGTATGTTGCAGTGATTTCCCACGCTGTAGGAGACCTCAGCCTCTCCAGTAGCTCTCTAGTTTCTACTCTTTGTTCACTATTTTTTAACTTTTTTCAGCTCATTTTTACCTTTTAATTTATTCTACTGTAAGATTTTATCTTTTTATTGAACATGCAACACGGAGCTGGTTGCATTAGCTATTGTCACTCATGTGCAATACTCTTCTCTCTCATTGTGCAATAACCCATGCCAACTACTGTGTAGCCTGTTTAATTGATTACTTATTTATAAGGTCAGTACATCTCTGCAGAACAAGTGCAACAATCCATGTCAACTACTGTGTAGTCTGTATAATTGATACTTATTTATATGGCCAGGATATTTCTGCAGTGCAAGTGCAATAACCCAAGTCAACTACTATATGGTCATCCCTTAGCTTTCTACTGTGCAGATATTTTTATATTTAAGGGAAACATATTCACGGACATTACAACTTCTTCCTTTTTTTATACTTTTTTATACTTTTTTTGTACTATATTACTAGTGTTGCGCCGATGCCATTTTTTTTGGCCCCGATACCTGATACCATTGATGTCAGTGTGTATGTATCAATGTATCAATCAATGTATCAATGAAGTATGTATCTACTTGGATGTAAAGTAATTGCCATTGTAGCTTTGTCAAGCTTACTTTAACAACCAGCTGATTTCAACATTATCTGATCAACTCTTAACCCTGTTAAATTAGACAATGTAGTAGTAATGTAAATTGGGGGGCACTGGGACCCTGTTCAACCTGCATGCCGCCTGTCACTAAAGCCGGGCATACAATGTGAGCTTTTCAATCGTTGCATGCAGCTACAGCTCACACTGTAAGACGAAACCCTGCAGATTTTGTCGTACACTGTATGCTACAGTATGCTTCACACTTCATGATGTATGTTCTCATTCTGTGAGACCCGACGCTCTGATGCGATCTACCTGCTCAAACTGTACGTCTAAAAACCAGGTGGAACTACGCAGTGATATGGCGCTACTAGGACTTGTCTATCCCGGAAGCCAAACGAGTAGAAGAGGAATATGAAGCCCACTAGAGTGAAACGCGCTGCTTGACAATTTGTGCAATTTTGTGCTGAAAGCCCTAAAAAGAAAAGGCGAAAACGTATTTAGACAAAGACATGGCTGAGCAAACATGGCTACTAGGGTCTGTTAGTTTTACAGAAAGAACTCCATTTCACTCGTACCCCCGCCATGCTTCTGTGTTTTCGTCTGAGAGGAAGAAGAAGAAGAATCCTTGTTTGTGCGCTGAGCGATTTGCCCACGACGGTCTACTGAAAATCAAACACGTTTGATTATCTGTCGACCTCAGGATTGCTGATCGGGAGGTGATCTTGAGAGGCTGATCGCCCCTCGTTACCCCCTGTTCGCTGCACGACGCACAATCAGGTTGAAAGTCGGCCCGAAAAGGGCAAAAAATCTTACAGTTTATGCCCAGCTTAACCGGAGAGCTGCTCTGCTGCTGGCAGTTGGGATTGCATAAAACTGAAGAAAAAACCAACATATCTTCATTTTAGTTATCGGAAAAGAATTTGCAGCTCCGTGTGTTTTCTTTCCCATGGAAAGTTGCTCCATGTGGCTCTTTGGGTATTAAACGTTGTAAGATCCTGGGCTAGTTTTCACCAAACCTCCACAGTCAATCTTATTAGGCATAGTTGTAACATTAAACTGTATATCACTGTAAACAGCATAACTTGATAAACCTTAATGATGACCAACTTATATAGAATAACAAATGACCATTTTACATCATAAAATTAGTTAAATCTCCAAAGGGGCACATTTTGCCAATAAAAATCTGCTCAGGGCCCAGCTAAAGTGATTTTGGCCGTTTGTCGCGCATACACTAAGGCATCTTACCTGGGGCTTAACCCACCTGATATAGGATAGTACAGACACTCCTGTTACCAGCAATATCTCTTTTTTTTTCATTCTTTCCACCATAAAGAAAATATTTGCTGGCATAGGCCTTTATTTTCACTTTAAACTGTACAAGACTCTTTCCAGTGTCTCTAAAAAGTTTTCACAACCTTTGCAAATTCTAGATTGATCAAATCAAACTAGCTTCACATTAAATTTGTCATAGATGTTGCATAATATAAGCTAAAAAAAAGTTAGTTTTAGGAGAAAAAGGTAAAGGAAAGAGGTAGTGGCATGGCCTGGATCACAAGTTCAGTTTTTGAATTAGCCACACTGGAAAAAATATATATCTAGATAAGTCATTTTGTCTTAAAATAATTGCATTTGTTCTTGAATTGATGATGTAAAATTGACATTTTGCCAATGGAACAAGACAATTTACATTTAAATTAAGAGCAAATTATCTAATTATCTTATTTTAAGAGTAAAAATGCTCATTCCATTGGCAAACTATCTCATTTACCTACTTGAATCAAGGGTAAATACACTTTAAGAAATATTTATTTCAAGATTGTTTTTCCAGTGCCGAGCTTCTGGTTTAAAAACCATTACAGACGGTTTGTAAAGAATTTCACTGTACAAAGACAAAAATAGTTTAAATTACAGGTTTTTATAAACGGGTTTATTTCTTTGTGACGATTGGAACAACCAAAAAGCAGTAAACGTTTTACACAAAACTACAGATAAGAGCCATATATACTAAAAGAAACAAGTTCTTAAATAGATGGAGACCCCTTAAAAAACCCCAACTATAATAATTTACTTCCTGTAACCGTTAACAAGCTCCTAACATCTCTTTGTTGGGCTTTAATAGTTAAAGGATAGTTTTCAATGAGTTTTAGATTCAGACTCATTGCTAGCCATGTTCAGCTGCCATCTCTTTGTGTCTGTCTGTTTCTAGAAGCTTTTTGCAGTACGTTGTAGCCGTTGTCTTGGTAGTGGACCAATGACCTAGAGTTAACCCTAGCTTTCCAACACCAGGCGGTACATATCTGGGAAGACTCTCAATCATCCAGGTCAGAGTGAAACTTGAAAAAAAACAGTCTAGGCAACTGGACATGAAGTTTTTCTAGAAGACGTTTCGCCTCTCATCCAAGAGGCTACCTCAGTTCTAACTAGTGGTGGGGAGCACTGAGATTAATATACTGTAGTTGGAACAAAAGGTAGGTCTGAGCCCGCCTACTGGATTGGCCATGGAGGTCACCTGAGTGGTTAATGGTGGTTAGGGGTTACTGATTGGTCGTTAACTGCCTCGTCAGAGTGGTTTCTGTCACATGACTCATTGAAGGCAGGAGAGGGCAGGAGGGCAGGAGAGAGGTAAATTTTGTGGGTATTGTTCCTAAATATGCTTTGTAAGTAGGTGAAAGTTTATGTCTAAGACCACCTCCTCTGTTAAGAGATTCTTTTTCCGGGTTAAAAAAGATGGCTTTCTTAACCCATTTCTCAAATCATCTCTCTTCCTCGTAGATGAGGGGCTACATTGCGACCTGAAATCCTTGGATGTCATTAAACCTTGCACATAATGAAGGGACCCAAAGCCGGCGGAGACAAGAAATCCCCAAAACATCTTTGAACATCCACCATATCTGACTGTAGAGCACAGGAGAGCTGCGCCCTGAGGTGACAGGAAGTGTATTTGCTCACCACCTCCCGCCACAGTGCAGAGGTTCGCGGATGATTGACGGGTTGAGTCGCGGGAGTTGGAAACGCATTGGAGAGAGAGAGCGAAATGGTGCAAGAAACGTCCTTTTCCAGGACCTTGTTTAGCTACAAGGCTTGGCTACCTGCATGCAGCGAGGCTAACTCTTTATTCTGCTTTCCCTGCCTCCTTTCTCAAACATCCAGATCTGACCCAGCATGGATAAAGACAGCAAGGACTGATGTAAAACACTTTGTAGAAAAGGCAAAGAAGAACAATCTGGGATTCACATAGAAAAGAATATAATATAGTGTACTTTTTCCAGTTGTTTGTAAATTTGTATAGCTGCTCTTAAATAAACACATCTTCAGAAAATAGTTTATATATAAAAAAAAAAAATGTAAGCTGACTAATAGCTTCTCCATTATTAAACTGGTGCATTATCTTTTTTTAGGTCAGAAGAGCAACATTTATGTAGAAAAAATAAACCTGTAAATGAAATCTTGTTTTGATTTTATGAAATCTTTTTATAATGTTTTTTGTTGTTGGCATTCATATAAATATACTGGTGTGATAACTTAATATACGTTTGACTGGTTTTATGTATACGTCTATTTTGAATTTCTAGCCGTTTATGGAAAGCAGTGATCTGATGTGCTTTACTAAATAACTCTTTCTATAGGTTTTATCTTTTCTAGAAGAGTTTAGCTAACTAATGGAGATTTTGACAAACTGCCGTCAATCTTTTTCACATTTCAATGAAATGGCGTCAGGCAGTTTCTCACCAACACTGATTCACCCTGAGCTGGAAGGATGGCTAAGCTATACGGACTGTCCTGTGTTGCTATCCAAGGTCAAGGTTTCTCCTCCGTTCACCCAGCGGGATTGGCTATAGTGCCACTGGCTGTAAACTTCTTGATTATGCTTTCCACTCTAGACCAAAGAATGTTAAGATCTCTGATGATGGATTGTTGATGTTTTTCCACTATCTTGGTTCTCAGGTCCTCAGAAAATTCTCCTCTTGTTTTTTTCTCCAAGCAGTGTAACAAACATGGCCACACAATGCAAATTGAGTAAATTTCCCTCGTCTTCATCTGGTTTCAGGAGGAATTTTTAATAGCACACGTGTAAACAAGGATAATAAGCTTGAAATTAAGATTTTTTTTTTTCTTTCACATTTTCTAAAAGGTAACAGTAACTGTTTGGGTAACTCTTGCAATTTTGCATGACATCATGTCAAATGTGATTTTCTTTAACCCCTTAAAACCTATTTTAAAGCATTTTCAAATAATAACTCAGAATGCATGAAAATTACACTGGTAAAATGTTTACCAATATAGACATATTAGACATTGTTGGAATTCAATTCAATTCAACCACCAAGTTTATTTTATGGACATAGCGAGCACCAAAGCACAATTAACACAGATATAGCAGCATGTCAAAATGTAAACATGAAAAAGCAGCCGCAACAAGCAACCATGTCTTTATTACTGCTGTTCAACAAAGACCTATTATATTCAAGAATAAAAAAAACAACTTTGAGTCAAGTTTGAACTGATGCAGCTTGGGCTGTGTTTTACTCACCCAATTTTCATGTATATATTTAAAACTAGAAGGTGTTAGCTTTGAAATAATGTATCACACATGTAATTTGATCTTACAGTTCCTAAGTTATTTGCTTTTCCATTTGGGTATGCGAAATAGGCGAGAATTTTCCAAAATGAAGTGGATGGTAAGCTCCAAAATTAGCATGTGTTTAAGCAAAGACATGTAATTACAATATATTTATAAGATATGTTAGGTTTATTCTTTATACATCATGTGCACTGTTACTTTATTAGCCAGATTAGAGAGAGTAGAAGGCCTTCCTTCACATGGTGGATGTCACTATGTGTACGGAGGTCATCTAATCAGGGCAGCCTTCGTGTCTTTAAAAATACACAGGATATGGGCACATCTTGGAGCCGGTCTGATAGAGGAGAGCTATCTGTAATCCTTGGGCATGGATGGCGTGTCAGTTTCTGATACGGACAACTAAGCATCCACCTGGTGCAACACATAGACTCATGAGCTATAAGAAGGAGAAGATGACCTTGTTTGGGGCTCAATCTTTGCCGGACGCTCGCGGACGTGATTTTTGAGCCCACAGCTGTGCAAACTCCAAGAATTTTCTCTGTCCTGTAACGACCTGATCTGGAATAAACTCTGTAACTATTTTACTCCTGTTTTATAGTCCTTTTTACATGTTTCTACCCAGTTTGAGTTAATAGTAGTAAATAACTTGCTCCCAGGAAAAGAACTGTGAGGAAGCCCCCGAGGTGCAGCGGCCTTTTTTTAGGGGACATAACTTCCTCATTTTAACAGATAAATTCATCATTTTGTATTGTTTCATTGAGCTAATACACTACTAAAGCTATTTATATAGCATCTCAGCTATGCTTATGCTGCGCAAGAGGATTCAGTTGTGTGTTTAAATATCATTAAGTGTTGAAAAAAGGGGAAAACTCTTCTATAAAGGTAAATAAATGCTGCTTTAAATCACATATGATTCATTTGTTGCATCACCACAACAACATGTGCATTGCTGCACCATTTTGCACAATCCCCGTTCTCGTGCCGCTGAAATCCTGTGAACCTTGTTTGACCCACGTGCCAACAGAGCTAATGATGTGGCCGGCAGCTTTACACAAGCAAGGCACCAAACTCAACGTTGAAAAGAAATCACAACACAACAGCGCGGGGACGGCGTGTACACCACCGTGCGCTGGTGTGAATGAGCGCGGTGCACAGGCGAGCGCGGGGATCAGATCTGCTGCGCTTCCATCTCAAGAGGCACGGGGTATGTCAACAACCGCAGAGGAGGGTATAATGACACAGCGGTCAACCTCACATCTGCTCGATGACTTAAAAATGCTTTGAAGCTTAGCTGCAGAACTAAAGCACATGTGTAATTATTCACAATGAGCTCCTCCATTGGGTGAGTTTACAAAAGAAAAGCAGAGAAAGTCGCATATTTGGTCTGTGCTGTGGTTGTAATAAATTAATAATAATAGGAGAGCGATGGTTTATGTCTATAACCGCTTTGATATGATGGATATCTGGGGAGTTTGAGCTTGCTCAGGATTACAGCCCTAATAAGGAAAGAGGCAAACTCATGTAATACGGCAAAAAAACACCTAAATGGGTCCAAGTTGTTCTTTTTTACTGTGTAACTATTAAAAGGATCCTTTCCTGGGGTTTTTAAATGTTATGATTTGTTATTTCATCACTAAGAGCTACAAAAGCGAAAGAAAAATGACTTGCAATATACAATCATATTACAACTTTCCTAGTGGCATTGCTGAGAATGAGTTTAAAGAACTTTGTTCTGGACATTTCTCACTACAATTTAAGGAGTGAGATGGGAAAATAAAGATGCACGACGTGAACAAAATGATCTTTTACAGAATAAATATTCCTTTTTTTTACAGAAATCTATTTTTCCACTCTCTAAAGGCTGGAATTATCTGATTTTAACTTTAATTCAAATATTTATTTCTCAAATATCCATTCCAGAAAAAAATTTAAAAAAAGCAACCCTTCTTCTTCAGTTTAGCATTAAGTCATGCAAACTCTCTGCTAACAATTTTAAATGTCAAGCTGGGGCTGACACGATGACAGCATTATTATGACATCATCCGGCCTATTTGTTTAAATTATGGAGAGCTGTTTTAAAACGCCTCCAATACTCAATATTTCACATCTGGGTTTATAGAAAAAATGGTCGTTATTGACAGCGAACTGTGGCGTTGGGAAATAACTGGAGAACTCTTGAGAACTACGTCGCTTTTTAGTAAATGTGAATTTAATGGTTTTTGTACTCGACTGAGTGAAGTCACGAAATAAAAAAAGTGTAAACTTTACCTCTATTAGAAGTTAATAAACTTCAAAGATACCCTCAACCCCTTAAATATGAAGCCTTGAACAGATCTGGAATTTTTCCATGTTTGACTTGACAACCGCTTTTTTCTTTTTATTAACAAAAATGAGAAATTTCATGCCTTTTATTTAGTGTATATGCATTCGCTTTTACTCTGATGCTCATAAGAAGCCCTCTAAACAGTAGATAAAGTCCATTTAAGCCATCTGCACCAAAGCACGGTAGTGGCAGCACCATGCTGATGGGATGATTTGTCTCCAGAGAGATGGAAACTACTTAAGCTAAAGGCATTTTTTTGGCCTTAATACCGATACCTGGCTGTGCAGTATCGGCCGATACGATACCATCTGTTTTAAATTTATGTGTGTGTGTATATTTGAAGAACTGCATATACTTGGATGTGAAATAATTGCCATCATGGCTTTGTCAAGCTGCTTGCCTACCTTTGTGAAGCAGGAAAAAGACTAAAACAAAATTAATCCAGTAGAACTTTTTATTGCCTACCTGGAATTGGTGATAATAGTTGAATAAACGTTTGGCTCTCAAAATGTTATCGGTGCCCTATTGGTTGGTACTCGCTGATACCGATACAGTAGTTCTTTGCAGAGAAAGACAGAAGGTTTTAACCAGCATCACTTCAGCTTTTAAACCTCTGTATTGAGCTCCATTTATATTTTCTTCAAACTACAACCAGCTTCTCCGTCTGTGCTGAAGAAAAGAAACCCCTCATCCGTTATGTTGTATTGAGACAAAATAAAAATGCAACAGTTTCCTTTCATTTTATGTTATTGTGCTGATTTACTGCAATGAATTCTAATGCAATACCTTGAAGCTCGTGGTTGAAGAGTTATTAAAAGCTGTAGAAAAATGAAAACTTTTGCAAGGCACTGTAATTGAATCTGAAGCATCTGAGTTTCAGAAAAAGGGTAGAAGTATTGTATGGAATGAAATTTGTTCCATTATTGTTGAAAACAAAGAAAATTCAAATCTGAAAAAAAAAAATGCAATCAAAAAGATAAACT
>NW_015151204.1:58076-60110 GCF_000732505.1 Cyprinodon variegatus
TTTGACAATAACGAAACAGAGTTCACTCCATAGAATCGGAAATATACCAGGACCCTGCACAGCACAGATTTCCCACCACCAACCAGCCACTAAAATAGTCTGAACAAACCACACCCAGAGACCAAGAAGCTCCCTCACCAACGCGACCGGCACACCTCAGGCCTGGAGGACAGACAGAAGGAGGCACAGACCTACAGAGCTTTAAAGCGCTCTCATCTCCCAGAGACAACAGCCCCACCTCTTAACCACAGGAGGGGAGGGGTGGGTGTGGAGGGGGTCCTGGAAGAAGTGTGGGGTGGGTAGGAGGAGATGGTGAAGAGGAAGGGGTTGGAGGGTAGGTGGGGGGGTGGGCGATCAGCGGGAGCTGGGATTGTCGGTTGGTTGGGTTGGTCTCACCTGGTCTCACTCCCGCCAGCATTGGCAGTGGGTGGTGGGTGAACGCCATGCGGGGGGACCTCGTCTGGGAGGACAGGGCGCTGAAATCGAATTTCCCCAGCTTCTTATGAGAACCAGGCGACGAGAGTCCTGGCAAAAAGGGGATCAACAGAATGGCAGAACAGAGACGAGGTTTTAATCAAACATGGCTGCTTTTCTTACTTTGAACTCTACTCAACAAAATAAAATAACGTAAAAAAAAAATAA
Organism: Cyprinodon variegatus; assembly: GCF_000732505.1. Lineage (NCBI taxonomy): Eukaryota > Metazoa > Chordata > Actinopteri > Cyprinodontiformes > Cyprinodontidae > Cyprinodon > Cyprinodon variegatus. Next base: position 58,719 of record NW_015151204.1, read on the forward strand.
ATAATTAAAATCAAATATTTGATCTTTTATTTGATTGAAAGAATCAAACGATGGATCAATTGATTGATTTGCTCATTGATTGGAATGTTTATCTTAACATACACAGGGGTTCCTTTGGATTTTTCCTTCCTGCTCATGTAGAGTCAGTGGACTGTCCAGGCAGGGGGGGATGGGGGGATGTAGGGTCCAGCGATAGGGCATGTTTTCAAGCAGCAGTGGTTCAGCGTGGAAAAAGGGGGCGTGAGAGAGGGGAGGAAGGTGTGGGTTGGGTCAAGAGGCCAGGGGCTTAGCTTCAGGACAGAGGAGAGCTGGAAAATACCGCGCCAATCCAAGTATTCCCACCGATGGAAGGATTCAGAACAACAACACCTGCTTTGACGAGTCATTTATTTAACAACACACCTGATTTATCATCGTAGCTTCACCAACACAGTGCCTTGCATAAGTAGTCAAACTTCCAGGAACTTTTACACGTCTTCATGCTACATCAAGCTGTTGTTTTTTCTTTTTGTTTTGCTATCATCATAAATGATGCACCAACACAAAATAGTGCCTTTTTTAAAATGAAGGGAAATTCAAATCTGCTTTCCAAAGAAGAATACAGAATTAAATACACATCAGAATAAAAATTAGCACTTTTTATTAAGTTTCCATGATTCAATACTCTGGAAAAAAACATGCTTTAGTTGTTGATGAAGTTTCACATCTAAAGATGGAAATATTTTATTCTTGTTTAGCAAAACAAGCTCAACCACCCTGGATAAAGATCAACTGTGAGCGATGAATTTGAGGTCATGATAAATGATTTATATTTGGATTTGGACTTTATTTTTTGCTGCGATCTTCCTTCTCTTTAGGAACTGTACACCTCCAGGACCAAGAGGCCAGCAGGTACAATTCCATAAGGGACAAAACCTGCTGCCACAAAAAAAACTTCTTCCCATCTAAAAAGAAAAAAAAAAATAAATTAAATAAAAAAAGAAAAAAATGTAAAAATATACGACAAAGCCTACTATTTAATGTTATTTCATACGGCTGTTTTCAGTATTTACCGTGATTCTCTTGAATAAGTCCCACTATTCTTCTCTCTTATAGCATTTCTGTACGTTACCTTTCTTTATGCCTCTAAGTTCTTTACATCAGCTGTATATTTGTTTGTCTATGAGCAGCACCATAGCAAAACAAATTTCTTATATGTGTAAAACTACTATATATCACAGGTATGAGAAAATAAACTGCCTGTGATTGGCTACTTTCAGGAAATCCTGCCCCTCGAGACACTATTTCCTTCCTAGTTGTGGCGTGTAACGTTAGTAAAGCAACTTTAGGCTAATAGATATTCTCTCAAAGATTAAATGAGGTCATCGTTATAAGACTTTAACTCAGATGTGA
>NW_015151204.1:62367-65061 GCF_000732505.1 Cyprinodon variegatus
TCGATACTGAATCGAATCGCCATGATGGATGTGATTTACACCCCTAGCCTGCACTGGAAAAAATCAAAATCTAGATAAGTCATTTTATCTTAGAATAAGTGTATTTCTTCTTGGATTGAGGAGGTAAAAGATACATTTCGCAAATGGAAAACAATTTACACTAAAAACACAATTGCATTGTCTTATTTCAAGAGCTAATTATCTAATTATCTTATTTTAAGAGTAAAAATCCTCATTCCATTGGTAAACTATGACATTTATTTACTGGAATTAAGGGTAAATACACTTAATTTAACAAATTTTTTCAGTGTGTTGACCTGTCCAGGGTGTACCCCGCCTCTCGCCTGAAGACAGCTGAAGGTCGGCACCCCTTGGAACCCCAGCAGGGATAAGTGTTTCAGAAAATTGATAAAAAATCAACAAATAACAATCTGCCATCATCTCCATTATGCTCTATCTTGTAATGGTCATAAAGAAAATACCTCTGATTTTGTTGTTGTACAGTGAGAAAGACAGGAAAACCTAAAGAGATGTGAATGTTTTTAGTGAGGCACAGCAGCTGAGAGCCTCAGGAACTCAATAAACACGCCAACCAGCCAACGCTCCGCTCTCTAGAAATGAACGGGATCTTGAATGGCCTCATATCTGGGGCAGACTGTGTTTTCTGTCTACTGCCAGAACAACCTGTGCAGCTACATATAGCTGCAGAGGAGCCTGCCAAAACAAACACCGACTGATCCTTTCAAGCAGCTCCGACTATCAGGCATTCTATGCAGCCACTTTAAGGCATGTAGTATTTAACTAAAAGCTCTTTTCTTCTTTTTTAGTTATCCTCTGATGAACACCTACACACTCAGACAGTCCCATGCACACACACGCTGCTCAGGTGGAGTGGTGAGCGACGGGAACGCTGCCAGGGAACGCTTCATGTGGGCGCTAGAGGAAAATAGAAGTTAAACGGGGGACGAGCAGTGACGGCATGGCCGGCACACTGAGATAAAAAACATTAAAGTGTCTCCCTGTGCCTGTGAATGTCAGAGAGGCTAAAAGGCTAAATAAAATATAATCCATATGTACACCCCTAGAAAAGACTCGGCTCGCTGATGGACCAGAAACACGGCCGTAAGTGTGAGTGCCGCCGATAAAAGAGGTTCTGTTCTGTGGGGAAAGGCCGGTGTGGTGCGCGGTAAGGGAATTCATTTTGATGTATGGCAAACCAACGGCACAATTTAGACTTTCTGGGTTTAGGAAAAAGCTCCAACTGGTGCTTTTCGAACCACAATGTTTAATATATGCTGTTACCAAAGTATAAAACAAGAGTAATGGATGTAACAGGGAATATTAAGGAAAATACAGAAAAGTGCCTCAGTTCAGACAAAGAGCAGATTTTTTTTTTTTTTATCCCCTGGAACATACTCTGCTTGTGTTTTTTTATTTTTTTTCCTACTTGCTTCAAATTCAGTTGAAAGAATACAGTGATAAACAACACTGGTGAGAGGCTAGAGGCCCATAAACTACTAAATGGCGCAATATTCACACATATAAAACAAACAAGAGGCAAATAAAGACGTGGGTTACTCCAACACGGCCAAAAGAGATGTGGAAATAGATTTTTACGAGTGAAAGCGTATAAAGTCTAACGGCGGATTTCTGAACAGGCTTTTTTTTTTAATGCCACGCTGGGAAATGTTTATCACTGTTTACCCAGAGTGTTCGTATGCAGCTGTTCTTGTGTGGGCAACGGCAAGTATAGAAAAAAGGTGGGCGCCAGCATTATGTTTGGACACGCGGTTATCTCCACATGTAGGAGGGAGGCGCGGACGCAGCCTTTAGCTCGTATTCTTTGGTAACGTGATAAAAAAAAAAGGTGAGATCAGACCTGATCACAAAATAACAATAAAGGAAGGTGACATCCATCTGGTTGGAATATTTTATTTCAGTCTGTGTCACATTCCCACGCTGTATAACAAACAGTGTGATGGTAACTTTTAAAAAGCCATGTGCAAAGGGAAATGTGGGAATCCAAGTTTGAAAAACAAAAAAAGCAAAACCAAGTTCACTCTATTATTGAAGTTATTCTGGACTTCTGAACTGTTCTTTAACTGGGATGGAAAGATAATCTAACAGTCTTATGCTAATTTTTAAAATAAGAAGTGGTGTTAAACTGAAATTTGCAGCTGTCGCATGGAGAATCCAAATACCTTCTCAAATATTCGATTAGACAAGGCATTGTTTAAGCTAGCATGTTTAGAAGAGTGAAGATAAGTCTGGAAAATTCCTTAAAACTTTGTGTAGACTTTCAGGCATGGTGGTGGCAATGTTATGCTGTGGGGAAGTTTTCCATTCAATTCAGTTTATTTATATAGCGCCAATTCACAACACGTCATTTTACAATTGAACCAGATCATACAGTCAAGTTGAGTCAAAGTTTTCTATCTAAGAAAAAACAGTTGATTGATACCCTCATTGACTCAAGTCACACTAAGCATGCTTGTAGCGACAGTGGAGAGGAAAAACTCCCTTTTAACAGGAAGAAACCTCCAGCAGAACCAGGTATTTGCTGTCGGCAATTGTTGTGCCCAAGTAAAAGAAAATAGGGTGGGGTTCAGTTTTTAATTCTTTGGCTACGTTCAGACTTAAGGCCTTAATGCTCAAATCCATTTTTTTTTGCGTTGCCGTTCACATTTCGGAATT
>NW_015151204.1:65818-76518 GCF_000732505.1 Cyprinodon variegatus
TTAAGACTTTTTAAGGACCCACGGGAACCCTGGTCCAGTGCTACTCTGCCACTCAGTGGCCTGGCATAGGTATTACAACAAGAGATGCTATGATACTATGATATCTTGATCGGTTATCGGCTCCAATACTGACTAATTAGCTAGACTGGACATCAGTGATTTGATATTGGAGATCCAATCCTGTGCACTTTACATGGAACTGCTATTTCCTTCTATTACTGCTTATTTATTAATAAATAATACAAAAAACATTTACTAAGTTAATTTGACAATTTGTTTAACATTGTTTATGTCAGAGCTAAAGCCTTTCCTCACATGGCAAGATACGTATGGTTGATTCATTCAATCATGAATCATGTTGGATATGGGCTGATTTGCTCAGCCAGGTATCTATATGGGATGGGAACAAACTGGATCTGTGCATCTTTAATTACAACACCCACTATGGCTCCTTCTGCTTTGTTTGGTTTCCTTTTTCTGCTTCCTGCGTGGAAAGAGTATTTGGTTCTGTTTGGATGTCAAAAAGCTAGTTCTATACAAATGAACATGCTGTTTAAAAAGCTGGACAAACGTCCACTAAACTAAACTATGAATTTGAAAATGTGTTTGTTTTCCTGACAACTTTGAATGAAAAGTTTACTAACATTTTTGTAATGTCATGATCTGGCCTGTTTGCTCCTCCCTAATTAGTAATTCCTCTCACCAGCCCTTTTCCTTCCCCCCCTCAATTACAATTTATTCCTCTCACCTGTTTCCTCTGGTTTATATTCAGTTCAGCCTGAGCATTCAGTGCCAGATCATTACGTGTCTTTCTGTTAGTCTGTCTGTTCAGTTTATTTTCTTGGTTCATGTCCTGGATCCTAGCTGCCAGTGGAAAGAGGGTTTTTGTGTTTGTCTCGTCTCCTGATCGTCCACTGTTCCTCCCCCACGGAGTCCTCTGGGTTTTTGGCTCATTATGTGGGGAGGTTCAGTTTTTATCCAGTAAGCCGGATAAAAGGAGACCAGTTTAAAGTCCTGCTTCAAGTTCTGGTTCCTACGTCCTGTCTCGGCTACCCTCTTCCACTGAGCCTGCCCGTCTGCACCTGATCCTGTCTGCTCCTGTGCGTGACCACCTGGTCATGCTTCTGGTCCCAGTCAGACTCTGAACTCTCCTGGGAGCCTGTGGATGCCTGGAAGTCTGGATCCTGCCTCCTGTTTCTGTTCCTGTCTGTTCTGGATCCCTCACCAGGATCGGCTTCCAGCATAACCTCTGGGACTGCAGCACTGGGGACATTCTAGGACTGGACTGTTAAACCAGATAAGTGGCCAACTCAGATTATCATCCTTTGTCAGATGATCATGGTCACTTACCTGTGTTTCTCCCTTAGAGTGTCTGAGATTGGGCGGTGCCCCGCCCCCCTCCTGCAGTGTCCTCAGCTCCACTTCAGTTTTTGTTTTATTTTAATAAACTTTTTGAACTTTCCTACTGACTTTCTCTCCTTGAATACTGGGTCCCTCTGTCCTCGGTCCATGACATTGTAAGGGTTGAAAATGGTTCTCTAACTATTTATCCTTTTAACTCACTAAAATTTTATGTTGTAAGAGATTTTATTCATTTTATTTTATTTATTTTTTTTTAGAAAAACAGTGGTTTAATAAATAAAGTCCATGACGTATATATATATATATCTCTAGAACTATATGTAGGGCTGAAACAAATAATCAGACTAATGGTGATTTATTGGGTATTGAACAACTTAACTCATTTAGAAATCCAATAATTATTAGCTGGGGAAACACAGACCTTAAAATGTGGCATTTCCTGAAAGATAAACTCAATTAGAGAAATTATTAATCCAAAAATGTACAAAAGGTCAAACTTTTTTACATTAAAGATGTGGTTTAGGCTGCAGGTAAAGATTTTCAGAACAACAAAGTTTTGAACTGGAACTTGAAAATGACTTTGAGAGAAGTTTAGACTTAAAATCTGCATTATTTAATCTGTCCATTTTATCGGGCCGTTTGAAAAGAAGAAATTATTTCTATGGGCCGTGGAGATTTATACAGCTTTTTTTTATTTCATAAAAAAATAAATCTAGACCTGACATTTAAGGACACTAGATGGGTTCAATTCTATATATAATTGGACTCTGCACTACTTTGTGACCATTTACACCACATACTTCCACTGAATAAATGTTAATTCAATCTCAGTAGGTCAATGTAAGAACTTAAGTTTGTTTAGCTTACTTTCCTTTTTTGTAAACTAAAGGTATACAATGTTATTGTGACGGTAAACAGATATTTTTTCTAATTGAAAAAAGACTCTTTCTGTGATGATCTTATGATGGTTTGGTTTTTTCCTTTGCTCCTTGCTCCTCTGTCTAATTGGTTCTGCGGCTGATTATCGCCGATCATTTCCACCTGGTTCCTCTGCTATTTATGTTGTGTGTTTGCCTCCCATCAGCACCAGGTTATTCAATGTTTTAGTGAGACGTATTCTAGCATTCTTTAGTCTGATTATGACCAGTTTCTGCCCTGAGGATCTTGAGTTTTGCCTTCCCCCTGTCTGCTCTCTTTGTCTGATCTGATCCTGGATTCCATCGGCTTCTGAACCTGGACCTGTCTTCTGACTCCGGCTTTGGATTTCCCCCTTGGACTCGGTTGCTGCTCGGCGTCGGCTGGCGTCTGATCCACACGCTCTCTAGGAACTCTGGGGGGCGTGGCCTGCCGCAAATGCGGTCTAACCTCCCGTCTGGATTCAGCTGTGTTCTCCTTGAACGGACTGAACTTTAAATCAGAAGCCGGTTTGGCTTCTGACCTGATCCGGGATGGATCAAAAACACATGAAAGTGCATGCTGTCTGCAGCGCGTCTGAGCAGCTGAAGCGGCATGTCGCACGGAGCTGGCAGCTCCGCCCAACGCGCATCAGACCCACTTTTTCCAATGTGCAACCAAAGCTGCTTCAGCCACGTGTCACAACTTAACTTGTACAAGCATCAAAAATGAAGCAGCACATGAGTTTTTGCTGGTCTTGCTATTTTAGGCGTGAATAGGGTGACCAGACATCCTATTCTTTCCGGACATGTCCTTCTTTTTATACCTAAAGAAACGTCCTGAGGGAATTTCTAAATCGTCCCAGATTTTGGTCGACTACAGTGCAGCAGAACCGAGCTGTGAGCTCCGGGGCCCCAAAAAAAAAAAAGTGTGAAACCCAAATCTTGTCACCATAGGTGTGAACTTAGCATAACAGTAGCTCGCTTCTTGCCATGGCGTCCTGCACGAGCATTGGGGGGTCAATTCGATAATGTGTCAGGGTACGTGCACGGGGGGGTGGGACAAGCAGACGACCGTGATTGACGTCTCAGGAACCAATCAGGTACAACGGACTGTCTTTTGCGATTGGTTGGGATTACTCATTGATTTCTCAATGAAGTGGGGACGATTTATTTTAGTTTCACTTCCAGACCTTCTATTTCACTGCTTCCTAAGCGGCTGTGCGGAGATCTTTAAGCCACATGGTAAAAATGCACCTTTAAATTGAATTTAACAAAACACACTTTCATCCAGTTCTGTATTTATCTGTCCCTTGAAAAAATTGCAAAAATTGTGGCTATCTGTGTTACAGTTTATTGCAAAAGTCCTCCTCTGCTTATGATGTATTCTGTGGCCCAAGGGTGACATTTGCTAAACTATGCAAACTCAGATGATGCAAAAGTGATGCCATCAGGGCCGTCTGGGTTTGGATTTGAGACGCAGGAAAAAAAAACAAAAAAATGCATTCTTCTCCAACCGGAGGAGTGAGGATTACAGTGTTGCATCATGGGAATATAACATACAGTGTCTCATGTAGCTCAAACCACAGACATCCTAAATGCCCAACAGTTATTCTATAAACAGCCATCAGTAAACAGAATCATATAAAAATGAAACTTTTTTAAAGAAAGAGGCTAAAATCAAAGACAGCCAATAGCTTTCAGCTTCCTACACATCAACGCCAATTAAAAGCAGCCTATTATTCATAAATGGCTTTAAATTATACATACTGTTTTTAGGCCCTGCGATATCTCCTAATTAGTCTCTATGTTGATGAAATATCTGGTGGTATATCAGCGAGGAACAGCAAATGAGGCCCAGATGCCCAGTGAAAGCTTTGTCTAATAAAGCTAACAGAAGTTACTCTGATCTCTCTCTCTCTTATAGTGTGTTGGTTGGAGTGTCTGTGCACACATACAAAACAGTTGTTTGTTCTTCATTATTTCTGTGTCCTGCTCCTGGCACGCTGCGCAGGCAGCCTGGCAGCCAATTGCTCCCATGACCCTGCAGTCTTGCCACGCTAACAAGCCAGCGACCACACAAACAGCCCGGTGAAGTGGTCGGCTAGCGCACGAGCGGCGACACAGATTCATTAAAAAAATAAAAATAATAAGTTGCGTAGCCTTTCAGGTGGATGATAACACGACAGCGGAGGTTGGACGGCTGCCATTCCTTGTGGCCTCGCTGATTGTTAGCAGACATGCACAACCGAGAGTGTTGAGGACAGCAGGAGAGTCACAATCATCACAGGATCGGAAAGGAAAACATTGCTCACAAAAGCATAAGAGCCGAGCCCGCTCCCTTTTCACCTGAATGCTCCTTTCTTTCTTTTATTTGCACCACAGAGCAGCAGCTAGAGCGAGCAGGCGGGAGGAGAAGCGGAGCCCAGCTGATCGGGACACAGCAGACTTCATGATGAATCACATGATCACCTGCAAGGCCTCACAGCTCCTCACTCAGGTAAGGATTACACCTCCAGAGCAAGGGGGAGGCCTTCCCCTCTCCCTCCTCCCCTCTCCTCCTTTTTTTCTCCACATCTCTCCCAACATTCCCACCACCATCTCCAGAACAGATGTCTGCAGTAACCCAGTAGCTCCCTTTGCTGTAGACACATGGAGGTGCCATCTGGAGCGGAACGCTGTTCCTCTCCAGACGGGGTGGAGCGTGTGTGTTTATATGTGCGAGAATGTAAATCAGTTAAAGAGCTCTGATATCGTTTTTTTTTCTGTGTGACATTTGTGAACGGGAGGAGTCTGAGGGATCCTTGTGCTCTGATGACACACCTGAGAACCTGAGCTTTGGTTTTCTTTCTGCGCCTTTCATAGGCAGCTGAGCCAGGCTGACGGCAGGTGGCTGCAGCCTTCAGCTGCTCTGCCTAAACAAGCAGCTGGAACTTCATTCCCATCCTGAATCTCAGGCTGCTTAATCTTTATTTTTTCTTTACATTTTTTTCAACGTTACAACCACAAACTTCAATTTTTGTTCAGCCCCATTTACTTCAACCCCCCTAAATATAATCCAGAGAGCTTTAAATAGGGATTGTGTCTGTGTGATTTAATCTCAGCATCAATCCAGCTGTTCTCTGAAAGCCACAGAGGTTTGCTGGAGAGCATTAGTGAGCAACAGTCTTTTCTTTAGCAGCAACAATTGAGCTGTCATGAATCCAAACTGGAATTATATAGCAGGGCTTTGATCTTCAGAGATGCTCTTCACGGGGGCGGAGCTAGATGGAGGGCCAGGGGTGGTCATGGCCACCCTTAGCCAATCATCAGCCACCCCTGTGGTAGTATTGCAACGATACCAGTATCGGGCGGGGTATCGGTATTGGCGAGTACCAACAAATAGGGCACCGATTCCATTTTGTTCATTCATTTATTACCCATTCCAGGTAGGCAATAAAAAGTTCTACTGGATTCACTTTGTTTTAGTCTTTTTCCTGCTTCACAAAGGTAGGCAGCAGCTTGACAAAGCCATGATGACAATTATTTTACATCCAATTAGTAGGCACTTCTTCATATATACCCACACACATCTATCTCAAACAGATGGTATCGGTATCGGCCGATACTGCACAGCCAGGAATTAGGTATCTGGTAAGTGGAATGTTCTAACTTATTTAACATTCTAATTTTTCATATATTAACAGTTAATTGACAACAAAAACACTGTGGTTAATTATGCACATCAATATACTACTAAAGATCCACTAGAACTAGATTCTCTCCTATGGGGTAAAGAGAAAATTATGTCTTTGCAAGTCATCTAGGAGTCTTCAGTGAAATCAGAGATAAATAACTACTTTAATATTAAGTAATCAATTAAGCGAAGATATTAGAAGATTGAAATGTTGATTTTATGCAGAACAAATATGATCTGGCCTGATGGCTCACCTTAATTGTTCATTTCACTCACCTGCCTAACTCTGCCTGGTTTTCAAATTATCACTCATCTTATCCACCTGCGTCTGTTGCTTTATTTTTGTGTTCCGTTCTGTTAGTTTTAGTTAGTTCTAAGGTTCATGTCCTGGTTCCTGGCGGCCAGTGGAGTGAGAGGGTTTTAGTGTCTGTCTTGTCTTTTGATCATGTCCTGGTCCTTCTCCGCGAAGCCCTCAGGGTTTTGGCTCGTAATGCGGAGAAGGTCAGTTTTCCTCCCGTAAGCCTGGCTCCAAGGAGGAGACCAGTTTAAAGTCCTGCTGAAATCCTGGTACAGCGTCTTGTCTCTGTTCTGTCAACCACTGAGCCTGCCCGTCTGCATCTATGCGTACTTGCGTTGGCACGCTTCTGGAACCATTAGACTCTGGACTCTGAACCTGCCTTGTCTAGGGTTGCATACAAAATATGCAAGTAATGACAATGATTAAGGTGTTCGCCCCAGAACTCAAACTTGAAAGAATTTTGTCCACTACAGCTTTAATTTGTTATCAAAGGCTGTAGGAAAGTGTAGCTAGTCTTTATTTAGAAAATATGGATGTTGTGGTTGTTCATAGATTGACCCTGAGGTTCTGGCGCCTATCCGCTTTCGGCCATCCCTCAGTGTAGATTGGTAATTGCCAGGCAACCCTTAACCATTAACATTTTCTGGTTACACCTCTGGCTCTCCATTCAGGCTTTGTTAGAAAGTTAGTAAAGAGAAACGGAATACTTCAAACTAGCATTGTGGGGGTCCGTTGTCTAAAATTACACCCAAACACATTGGAGTTGTGGTTGCAAAATGCTGACATAGAAGATCTTTTTTGGACATAATAAAACAAATACCAATAAAATCCAGGTTGCAGGAGCTTTTGAGAATTCATACATGTAAATGTGGTTGGATCCATGTTTTTAAATGCAAACAGCTCCATATTTGATTCCTTCCCCCTGATCACAACACGGAGGAGGACAGATGGAGATGTTATGGAGCTACTGGGCTACCAAAAGACTTTGGTGAACCCACGATGGACAGCAGCAGACACCCGGTAGAAACACAACCCACACCCAGCAGCAACAGAACCAGAGAACAGGACACACAAAAGAAGGGAGCGGGAAGAGAGAGGAAGAGGAGCGGGAAACGAAGCTCTGAGAGCCCACAGGAAAGGCAGAACAGACAGAGATGCACACACAAGCTGAGGGCGGTGTGAGCGGAAAGGAGAGCAACTTATACATGTACACAGTAGAATGTTTAATGTTCTAACCATGGTAAGGAAACTGCACTCCATCGCTCTCATGCTTAATCTTCCTCTCCTGCACACTGGCCAAATGGTGCTGCACTGAAAGGCCAAACAGGGGAGAAGGGAAGAGTTAACAATGGAGGAGAGATAATGACAGAGGAAAGAGAGAAACAGATTGAGAAACAGAGCACTGGGGTTAAATCATATGGGTATTTAATAACACAGAGAGCAGCAATATTATAAAATAGTTATCAAATGGGAAGCATTTAAGAGGGAGTTTCCTTAAGCAAACCCTGAAGTCAAATACTGCACCAATGAAGTCACATTGCAAATACATCCGATGAGAGAAAGTCATCATGACGGTTAGAAGCAGGGAGGGTTGAAGGTCTCACACTCTAGTCCTCAAAGATTCCTCTGGGCCTCAACACACCTGAATCCATACGTGAACATTTCTCCATAAAACCTGACAGCTTTTTTTTTTTTTCAAAGATCTGAAACTTATTTCAAGAGACTTGACAACATTTTCTCTAGAGATGGCAATTTTTTTTCTTGAGACAACATTTTCCTGAGACCTGGCAGTTTTAACATTTTCTTCAGACCTAAAATTATATTTCTGAGACCTGAAAAACCTTCTTCCTGAAATTTGACAACATATTTCCTGAGACATAAAACCTATTTATTGAGACCTGACAACCTTTTCTCAAAAAATAACAAGGTTTTTCTGATAGTTAACTTTATTACTTAAGACCTTACAAGATATTTCCTGAGACCTGACAGCCTTCTTCCTGATATTTGACTATATTTTCCGAGACTTAAAAACTATTCATTGAGACCTGCCAACTTTTCTTCAGTGGTTTTCCTGAGAGTTAACATTTTCCTCTGACCTAACAATCTTTTTCCTGAAAATTGACAATATTTTCTGACACCTGAAAATCTTTTTCTCGAGACCTGCATTTTTTTTCCTGAGACCCAACATCTTATTATTTAAGACATGACAACAATTTCCTGATACCTGACATTTTCCTGAGACCTAAAGCTTATTTATTGAGACCACACAACTTTTTTCTTGAGACATGTCAAATGTTTCCTGAGACCTCACAACTTTTTTCTTGAAAATTTACAAATTTCTCTGAGACTTAAAAGCCTTTTTTTCTCGAGAACTGAAATTTTTTTCCTGAGATCCAACGTCTTATTACTTGAGACTAGGTGTTTGGGGGGGAAAAAAATCGATTTTGCAACACAGTATATCATGATTTTTTGCCTCCCAATATAATACCGATACTAAAGTGTCTAATATCGATTCTTTTAAAAATACAAAAACAATGGGGAAATATGCACTACTTCTGCACCCCCACTCCGGTATATGGGGCCTTGGGGCCCTTTTGCTTTGCATGTAGTCGAGGCAATCCCAGTAGCAGATGCTGAGTGACTCAAACCCCAAACAACATGGCTACCAAAACAACAAAATAACTGAATGATAAATATCTTCTACTGAATATACAGCACTTGATTTTTGATCTCTACATTTAATTTTGACATTAGCCTATATCTTGATATTGCAATTTGTGACAATATCGTATCCTGACCCAAGTATCGCAATGCATATCGTATCACAAAACCATTGCCAATACTCATTCCTACTTGAGACATGACAACATAATTCCAGAGACCTGACATTTTCCTGAGACCCAAAAATTATTTATTAAGACCTGACAACTTTTTTCTTGAGACTTAACAATTTCTTTGAGACTTGAAAACCTTTTTCCTGAGAACTGTCAATGTTTTCATGAGACCCGGAAACATATTTTCTAACATCTGGCCATTTTTTTTCCATCAACCTGACAACTTTTCTGCTTCATCATAAATGACTCCAACTCATTAGCATAGCTCGGCTTCAGGCTCCTGAGCTAGTTTAACCATTTGAATGGGGTTTTTAGGGCAATCCTTGAGGATTAGAGTGTGAGACCACTGGGTTAGAGATACTGGGGGTTGCTTAAATGGCTGGACGACTGAGAGGAATGAAAATAGTGAGACTGAAGGGCACGTGGGACGGTGAGTGGGAGTTAGGAGACAGAGCTGAGGAGAACTGCTCTATTTGAAAATAAGAAAGAAACGTGGCTGAGATTAAATGAATGGGTTAGGATCTTAGGATACAGATTATCCTTCTTCTGCGTCTGCATCCCTTCTATTACAAGCCTGTCTGTGTTTGTGAAAGACACAGACAGGCTTGGCGTGAAAACTGAAGCAGACAGCCAAGCCTTGATAAAGGTAACACAGTTTAAAACACTGGAGACAATCTTAACGGAACATGTAATTCAAAACCGGTTCTTTAAACAATAAGATAAAATAAGAAGAATCTTGCTAAGTGCCTCTAAATCTGTAACCTCACTGTGGCAACAGATTGTCCTTCTGCCTCTGTTTGGTGGAACATCTTTGATAAAAGTTTTTAGTGGAGTAGAAATGGGGACTAAAATGTTGGGAATGGGGAGGATGAGGAAGGAAAGCGAAGAAGAGCAGGAGATAAAAGCAACAAGTATTAAAACAGATGTTTGATGGCAGAAGGTGAGCTGCGGCTTCTGCTTCAACTAAACCAGGAGAAGAAAACAATTCTACTATAATTTTACATTTACATTTCTACTATTTCAGATATAAGGAAACATTTGACATTTCTGGAAGATATAAGATGTTGACAACCAGTTGCAAGAAGTAAGAACATAGAGACCAGAGGTTTAGATTCTCTTAATATGGACAATAATGTCATGGTTATTTGTAAATTTGAATGGTTTATCAGAAATATTCTTCCTCCAGGAAGAAAAAATAAAAATATCAACCAACAAACAGCGTCAAAATCCAAAACTGCAGCTGGAATTGTTTTCAATAGGAAGCACTAAAACTCTCAGGTGTATTTAAATTTGCTAAGGTTACTGATAGCACCTTCTTTCTTGTGACTCTGTTTCATGGTTTTCCTCTTTTGGGAATTTGAGTTTTTGGTTTTCAGTTATCACTTATTCTATTTTGTTGATCTTGGGTGTATATACTGTTTTATGCATGTTTAAATAGTCTAATGCCGTCGAGGCAAACCGTGAAGAGGCAACCGGGCCAGAAGCTGCTCTTGAAAGGGATTCCTAAGGACAGAGCACCGCCGGTGTACGGGGGTCTGAGCGGCTCTGACAGCGAAATATTTGAAGAAAAGATTTAATCTGAATGAACTGACTGCACAGATGAAGTTTTCAGGTGGACTCTCTTACTTAAAAATATA
>NW_015151204.1:76981-83725 GCF_000732505.1 Cyprinodon variegatus
TACAAGAATCATAAATGAAGCAGCATTTTTGCTGCTCCTGCTGCTTGCAGTGTGAACATAGCATAACTCCTATTTTTCTGAGATTGGAGACCTGACAGCTTTTTTTTCCTACTGAGAACTGAAAACTTTTCCTCAGACATAAAGATATCCTAAAATAAATTCAGCAGGCAACATAATCCGCAGCTCAAAGCCTATCGTCACCTATACCTTTAAGATAATCTCATATATCCAGTCAGAATTAAAACTAAAAGCTGCATAGTAATAGTAGATGTAAGAAATAATAAGTTATTGATCCTTAAAAACCTCCAGCTGTGAGTTGTATGATCCTCCCCCACAGAAAACCAAATGAACTTCCTGTGCACAATGAATACATTTCAGAATAAAATTAAAAACATTGTTTTATAACCAGAATAATATCATTTGAGATAAAAAATGTATAACATGAATCCAAAATTTCCAAAAATGTCAAATGATTCCTTTAATCCCAAAGGAAAACCTCTGGAACTTAAAACTGATCAGGAAAGCTAAACCAGAATCCTTTATCTAAAAAAACTCTGAACACGTTGTCGTCGCCAGCGACGCCTCAGCCCATCTCCTGCAGAGGCCGCAGTGATGTCACACTTCCAGTAACAATACCTGCGTCCACATCGTTAGGCCAACCGCTGGACTGAGAGCTGCTGCCGGCCGCGGGGGAGCGGCCCGAGTAAAACACATCATCCACTGGGCTCTCCATCTCACTGTCATCGATGGACTTGCGCTTGTTGGAGCTGAGAATCGGAACGAGAAGGAGAGAAACATGAGAACGCTTGTTTTCCAAGTGTTGAAAAGGAGAAGAGGACATTAAGGGTGTTACGTCTGTGTGTGATATCGATGGTGGAACGTACTTTCAAAAGTTTTCACAGCTTTTAAAAATAAACAACAGATCCTATAGGAGGTGTCGACACAAAAAGGTGCAGAATTGGGAATCATATTGAAAATCTGAAAAGTGTGGCAGGCGTTTATTTGTTTTATCCATACATCCACTGCAGATTTTTTTCAAGTGTCTCTCTACCAGATCTACTGGTAACAGTGAAGCTCTGGATATGCAGATCCTTTGATAATAACAATCCAGTATTTGTTGTTTTTGGATATGATGACATTTTTTTTTTTCATATTGGTGCATTCCTACTATTAATAGATTTTTTTTTTTTTTTGCTGTTGAAGATTCTCAGTCATCCAGGTCATAGTCATTCCAAAAAGAAGAACATTAAAAACAATCCACTGTATTTTGAACTTAACATTATTCTTGACATTTTGAATTGAAAAAGCTTCCTGGATGGGAAGCGAAAAGTCTGCAAACTTGGAAACAAAGTCCATTGGATTTTAATTTTCTTTTTTTTGGAATAATTGTCTTTTGTCTTTCTTTCGTTATGCCCTAATATATGCTAATCTATTCTCTGCAAAAAGTAAACTAAATGTACGTAAAGTTTTAGGTGAGTGTATCTGCACATGATTTGAGGAGATAAGTGAATAATCTGCTGACAGAAAATGATTTTTGCAAAACCACAAAAAACATTTCTATTATTTAACATAAAGTACAGTGTATGTATGTATGTATTTTAGAGGCCCAAATACGTCTTTCATTGGCAAATATTCAACTTACCTGCTTAGATAAAAGGTTTAGATGATTCTTTCCAGTGTTGAATAAAATCCCCCAAATCATTTAATACATTTTAATGGCTGTAATGTAATAAAATGTGAAAAAGGCCTCAGGCGTATGAATGCTCCTGCAATGCACTGTGTTTGAGATTCTAATAAATGTACATGCATAATTCCCATGGACCTCTGAGGGGCTGACGTGGCTGCAGAATTCCTCGGGAGTCCGAACAGGGGTCTGCATAAAAATCAAGACTAATAAAAAATTCCCCATGTCAAGATTTGTGTTTAGTGTGTTGTTTTAATATTATGTTACAGCCAGAGGGACAGAGAGGGCCAGCTGGAGACAGTGTGACAGGAACAGGGCTAGAATATTAACAAAATGCCGGCCTCACGTTAGAAAGCAGACCGACCGATCCCAAACACGCATTGTTGTGCGAGTTGGCGGATTCTTATACATCTGTGACCAATAAAGCAACGGGGGGTGCTGCCAGTGTACAGAATGCACGTATATGAGTGACAGCGTGCGTGTGTTGGGTTTGTTCGAGTGCGATGGAGGGATCTGTGTTACATTAGTGTCGGGGGAGATATTTTGCAAAGAGTGTAACTACCTCCGTGGGAGACTTGCATAAAGCTCCATTTCAGTCCTGCAGCGTAAGACGAACGGGGAGGAGAGAGCAGAGAGAGCGAGAAGTAAAAACAGACACGGACACAGACGGGGCGAGAGAGAGACAGAGAGAGAGAGGGAGAGGTTGGCGGGGAAATGAGAGGCAATGAGTTGGAATGAGTGAAGAGGAAGGAAAAGGGAGAAGAAAGACGACAATCAGAAGCAAAGCAAGAAAAATTTCAAGAACAAACTGAGAATTTTATGATTTTAGAGAAGAAATCATCTAATGACATGTTGGAAAGTCGGCGCTACGATGATGCCTGTGGCTCATTCTGAGTGAGAGAGAAACCAAGCAGATAACAGGAAGGCTGAACGATATAACGTTTTTAGCTTCCAATTTTTGAAATCTGGTGTAATCTTATAAATTTCAGAGTTATTCTATGGATCTACATCTATGTTAGCTGCACTGAACACGAATATCTTAAAGTAAACATCAGGGATGCACAATACTGAAATTTTGGCTGACATGCTGGTGTTTAAATCATTCAACTTGCAGATAACTGCTGCTAACCTGCTTACATAGGCAAGGCAAGGCAAGGCAAATTTATTTGTATAGCACAATTCAGTAAAAAGACAATGCAAAGTGCTTTACATGATTACAATACAGGAAGATAAAACAGAATCAAAGTAAATAAAATAAAAAATGCAGAAACAAAAAAAGAATATTAAAAACAGTTCGAAGTTTTTGTTAGATTACATTTATTTATTTTACATACGGAGTAAACTTTGTTCCAAGAACACGTTTTGTAAATGTGTTCTGAAATGAAACTGAAAAATCTCATAATCAAAAAAAGGACTTGAGGCTAACTGCTGTCATTCATTTTTTTGCATTTTGTTCTATATTTAACTACCATGTAGAATTTTTTAAAACATATTTTTAATTAATCAAATTCTTTAATAATAAAAAATGTTCAATGATTTCAAAGGATTAGTGGCAACCCTAGAAACAGTTGAGTTTTATTGGCAGAATGTCTGATATTAAGTTTTAAAGCTAATATCGGCTGATTATATCAGCAATTCCTGCTGGATACCTTGTAAAAACGTCACCTCTGTATTTATTCTGTCTTTACCGTAAAGGCTGGAGAAAAACAAACATTTCGATAGCAGTTCTTACTGTCACTACCCGATCCGTCCTGGAAGCAAGATCCGTTCTGCGGATCAGCTCATTTGCGCATCCAGATATACATCCGGGTCGCCCTCGATTTTATTTTGTTAAAAAGACCTAAATGATGTTTTCCCTCCCAAAAAGAAATACGCATACTAAACTATAATGTGTTAAAGGTTAATAATGTATTTCCTGGGAAAACAAATGCTTTAAAATCTTTTCTGTTTTATCAGTCGTGTCCGTTCCGCACAGGAAATGGGATCCTGCGCTACTTCCGAGAGCTAACTTTTTCGGCTTTGGATTTAAACATAAATCTAGTCTTTTTGAGGTTTATGCTTTTGTTTTGTGTTAACTTTATGGTATATGGTGCGTAATCTGAAGAAAGAAACAACTAAAATGCAGATAAATATGTTTAAATCATATTTTGTCCTATGATGACGTCAGAGAAGCAGTTGAACGAAGAAAATGTAAAAAGCATCAAAATTGTCTTACAAAAGTCAAAAAACATTATTTAAAGATGCGTATTAGCATTCTGTAGAGAGTTAAAGATAGAAATAAGTAATTTTAGTCCCATAATTACAATATATATGGACACACAATGGATATCTGTTTGCGCATGTGCAGGACGGACCGTGCTTCTGGATCGGATAGTGAGTAAACAGAGCTATGAACCTAAATCCGTTTTTTCCAGGTCAAAGGTTAGAAAGGAAACTGATCTGTAATCAGTGCTACCAACAGGAATGTGTTGGAGGTGGATGTACCTGGTGGAGGGGGTGGAGGTGATGGAACGGCGTCCCAGGGTGACCTGGTTGATATTGTAATAGCCCGGGCTGTCCAGGTCTGCCAGGGAGAAGTTTGGGCCTGTCGCCGTGGCCACGGGAGCTGAGACATGCAAACATAGAGATCCCGTCACACAGCAGAAAACCACACAGATACTCATTCATTTGAGGCTGAAGTTTTTAAGCGTGACCAATGAACAGATTGTTTCTGCCTGGTTGGGGTCAGCTCGCCTGCTGAGGTTCACTGAGGTCTAATAAATGTTTCACCGTTAAATACCATTTTACTGTAATTTCACTTTAATTGGTACAGGGGTTAAAACCCACATGAGTCCCTGTGTTTCTAATCTATGTGTGACGTTTGAATGCTGCAACCTGTGGTAGCTGGGGTTGGACTCTCTGATGCTTTGTGGCGGGGAAGCTCAGAGCGCGGTAACCGCTGCGGACAGGGAGGCTCATACGGCCTCTGTGAAGTGGCCGACTTTCAGCAGAACGCTCTAAGGTTCAGACAACTTCTTTTTTTCAATTCTATTTGTATTGCTATTTTCAATGTTAAACAATACATGTGTCATCTACAGCTATCTGTTCATTACAATAGCATTCTCTAGCTAGACAATTGCAATTCCACAGGATATACAGATAGGGATGATTGGTTCTTCCTTTATTACAGTCATTAAAAGAAAAACAGGAAGAAATTAAAAAACAAAGATTATGAACACAACTCCTTTGGTTAAGACCAAAAATAATGCTACTCTGTTATACAATAGGAAAATTACTGATGCTGATTTACTGATTCACTGTTGCATAAGGGTGGAAAAATACGACAGAGTATTGGGGCCAGACTAGAGATTAATTTTTTACTATTTCGAGAATAAAGTCGTAACATTATGAGAATAAAGTTGCAACACGAATAGTCATAAAATTACGAGAATAAAGTCCTAAAATTACGTGAATAAAGTCGTAAAATTACGAAAATAAAGTCATAAAATTATGAGAATAAAGTCCTAAAATTACGTGAATAAAGTCGTAAAATTACGAGAATAAAGTTACAACAATAATAGTCAAAATTATGGGAATAAAGTCGTAAAATTACGAGAATAAAGTCGTAAAATTACGAGAATAAAGTTACAACAATAATAGTTAAAATTATGAGAATAAAGTCGTAAAATTACGAGAATAAAGTCGTAAAATTACGAGAATAAAAGCCACAATGACAATATTCATAAATTATGAGAATAAAGTCGTAAAATTATGAGAATAAAGTTGTAAAATTACGAGAATAATGAAATTTTGAGAAAAAAGTCATAATATTATGAGAATAAAGTCGTAAAATTACGAGAATAAAGTTACAACATTATGAGAATAAAGTCGCAAAATTACGAGAATAAAGTTACAACAATAATAGTTAAAATTATGAGAATAAAGTCGTAAAATTACGAGAATAAAGTCGTAAAATTACGAGAATAATGAAATTATGAGAATAAAACCACAGGGTTTCATTGTACGGTGTGAATTCACAGTTCGAAATGTATGTTCTCACACTGTGCGGCCCGACGCTCTGATGCAATCTACCTGCTCACACTGTACGTCTATAAACCACGTGGGACTCAGCTCCGCAGTGGGATGGCGCTACTCGGACTCGTCTATCCAAAAGCCAAACGAGTAGAAGAGGAATATGAAGCTCATTAGAGAAGCGAGCTGCCTTGGCAAATTGTGCAATTTTGTGCTGAAAGCTCTAAAAAGAAAAGGCGACAACATATTTGAAAAAAAGACATGGCTGAGCAAACGTGGCTACTACGGTCTGTAAGATTTAAAGAAAGAACTCCATTTCATTTGCTCCCCCGCCATGCTTCTTTGTTTTTATTTGATTTTTGGAAAATTGGCCCGAAAAGGGCAAAAAATCGTACAGCGTAAGCCCGGCTAACGCCGATCATTTCCACTTGGTTCCTCAGCTCTTTATGTTGCTTGCTTGCCTACTATCAGCATCAGGTTATTGGAGCAGTTTGTGAGATTAACTCTAGCGTTTAGTTTATTATTCTGATTCTCTGATCCTGACCTGTTTCAGCTTTTGGGTCTTATGAGTTTTTGCTTTGTCCCTGTTTTGCTCTTAGTTTAATCTGTTCTGGACTGTTTCCTGGATTCTGCCGGCTTTCTGAACTTGGAGCTGTCTTCTGACTCCTGCTTTGGATTTCCCCTCATGGACACTGTTGCTGCTAGATAGGATTTAGTAAATGCCAAAAGTGGTTAGATAATTGTTTTCAGTGTTCCTCCAGAATCGGACTGAACTCAGAACCAGGTTAGTAACTTATGCTCGTAGTCGTGGCCCGTCTTAGATTTAAAGTCACTAACCTGAGTTTCTATCTTTGCCAGAGGATCCAGCTGATGAGCAGCCCCTGCGTTTCTGTCTGTGTTTGAATAAACGCTTTGAACTTTCCCACTGCGTGTCTCACCTTGAATATTGGGTCCAACGTTCTGAGATCATTACAGTTCGGACCTGTGCAGGTGCAGTTTTGGATCTTCTCTGTTACTTTAGGTTGTTTTAGGAGCAACAAACTATAATT
>NW_015151204.1:84244-94952 GCF_000732505.1 Cyprinodon variegatus
ATTAATCTCTAGAGAGAACCTAAAGATTTCACCAAACATATAGTCTGGGTCTTTTCAAGTGATTACATAGCAGAAAATGCTATTCTAAGAACCTGACTGCAAATATTTTTCTTATTTTAGTGATTTTCTAACAGCATAATATAATTTATCAAAGCGGTTTTATCCTAAAATCTGGTTTCCCCTGACCTGCACCAAGCTCCCACACATAAGTTTACCATGAAAATGCTCTGAGTCTGCTTTTGATCGGGAACAGAGGCTGATATTAGAAATCACAGCAATGACTCACTCTGCGACACGCGGACCAGCTCCGCCACGTTCCACACCCCTGAAGTCACAAAGCAGTCTTGGAAACTCAAGTGGCCTGGGTAAAAAAGACGGAGAAAGACGAGTACATCAGGAGCGGATTGTCTGGGAGATACAAAACACCAAATATGGATGAAATTTCAAGCAACGCATGAGACGACACAATGGGTACAAAAAGGAAATGCTATACAGGCTGCTGCTGTGATCCAGCAGGGAAACATGTGTTTTCTATAAGATTAAAAACATGACATAATGTAACACATCTAATCAGGTCTGGATAAAATCTACAAACATACATCTATGTTGAATGACGTATTGCACGTTATCTATATGCAATGCTTTACAAAAGTATTCACACCCAATAATATACATCACATTTCAGGAGACAAACTGGAAACAGACAAAATATTAGATATTTTGTTGAAGTGGAAGGAAGATGACCTGTTTTGAGTAATTTAAAGTGACCCATGATGGATGTCAGAGTATAACAGCATAAGTATAAAATGATAGTAAGAGTAGAAACCTTTGATGGCAGTAGAGGAAATGCTGAATCTTGATTTTAACATTTACATGAATGCAATATTAATGCTGTTTTTACTTCTACAGGGTTTATACAGGAATGATTAACTCTAATTTGATGCTTTTTAATGCTTTTTTTTAATGCACTTAGAAATAATTTTTATGCCATCAACAAGTACCCATAACACAGCAAAGTCGTTCGTCATCTTTACCGTCAGTTCCTCGTTCTCCAGCCAATTTTGTTCAAACGTCCATTTTCCCATTCTCTTGTTTTTTCTCCGCCTCAAGCTCCTTTTACAAACATTTCGGAACAAGTAGTTCCACGCAAATACACAGAACCAGTTATATCTAATATAATATATCTGACCACATTTTTTTTAATAAAAAAATCTTTTTTTAAATAAAGCATTTTAAATGTCATGATAATCAGATTTAATGAATTTTAATGCCTATTAGGGCCTTAATTTAAAAAATAATTTTATGACCTTTAATGTTTTTTAATGACTTACGAAAACCCTGTTTAAACGTTAATGAAACATTATGGCATTAGCATCGCGGAGCGTCAGGAGACCCAGCAGCAAAAATTTAGAGGATTGGGAGAACAGCATTTGGAGCGCTCTAGTATCCAAGATGGCGGATGCCGGAGATGGTAAATCTGTACTTTTGCAGTTGGACGCTGAGCGCCAACCAGCTAGAGAAGCTGATTCAGTCTGGGACAAAGACACGACACCCCAGCTGTGATCTCTGTTTCTGCAGAGCTGTCAGCATAAAGCAATGAAAAATGCATCCATACAACAGTAATTGCATTGATAGTAATTAATTTGCATTGTTAAGGAAACACTGTAAGACTTAAATTTAACACATAGTGCATTTGGTCCCACTCTGATTTAGTGTTAGATTAAACTCTACATAGTTTATATCTTACTCCAGTTATTGTAATAAGTATAAAAAAATGAATGTACTCTGACACTGAATATTTAAAGTCGTAGGGAAGCGGCTGTTCCAACCGTTGCATTTCCGAATTCTCCCGAGTGGTGCATGACTTTACACGAGTGAATAAAGTGAATGTGATTGGTCATTTATCAAGGGGGCGGGATTATTGTGGCGGAAAGTTCACAAGCAAGTTTAATTGTGGCAGGATTGTCGGAAGCATCTTGCTAACCAGTTAGCAACTTAGTGCTAGTAGGTTCCCAATGGGAAATTCCATTGGGACCAAGTAGCACTAAATTGGTGACTCAGAAACGACGCTGTCAAGGAACGCTATGGACAGAGGAAACATGCAAGAGGAGGAGAGTTTAGTGTCGGAGGTCGTGGATGAGTCTCCTCCGTCATACATTTTTGGAAAGCGGGGACGAAGATGTTTTGGAAGAGGACGCCAGGGCGGCAGAAGCTTGGTTTGGTGTATTTAGCTGTTTTTAAATAGAAATTTTCTAAATTTTGGGACAATATCGTCTGATAAAGAGTAGATTTATATACATGTTTAAGCCAGAATGATTTGACATTTAAATATGGTTTCCCTACGACTTTAACACTGTGGAATTTACTGTGTATAAATGGGTTTAACTCCACTGGTTTTACCTAAAAAGCCAGAATAATAGATTTGCATGTACTGAGAAAAGTTGTTCTGATTATTGTTGGGCCACTAAAATATTTTTACTAAACTGTGGTGAAACAGTTAATAAATACCTACACTGACGAAAAATGTCAAGACCTGTCAGTAGAAAATGCTCAATTTTATATTATGGGACTTGCAGTTTTTACCACAGTCCTATAAAACAGACTCCCTGCATCTGACTGCACTGATGGTGTTTAGATGTGGACTGTATTGCTTAAAAAAAAAAAATAGTTAAACTACTTTTTTCAAACTCATCAAAGCAGATAACGCCAAGAAACAAAGCAGCTCAACAACTGGAGCGCCGAGCATACAGAGCATCTGACACGCGTCCAAGTGGAGATGCTTCATGGCATTACTTGATGTGAACACTTTGTAACTTAGGGTTCTGGCCAGCGTATTTTCATCTAGTGAGCCGCTACGCTGAAATTAGGCTGATAAGCTCACCTCTTATAAGCATATCGGCCCTTAAATGGCACCTTGGTGCCCTCCTACATGGTTCTTTCCAGCGCACACTGCAAAAACTATCTAAAAATTAGTACAAATTTCTTAAATCAAGTGTATCTACTCTTAATTTAAGTATGTAAATAAAATGATTTGCCAATGGAATGAGTATTTTTACTCTTAAAATAAGATAATAAGATAATATGCACTTGAAATAAGACAATATAATATTTTTTTTCTTATTTTAAAAGTAAATTGCCTTCTTCCATTGGCAGTTTCTCACTTACCACCGTAATTCAAGAAAAAAAGCACTTATTTTAAGAAAAATAGGACTTATGGAGATTTACATTTTTTTGCAGTGCATTTGATCATAACTGTTATGTTATGTTGAAAGTCGTCAAAATGACTCTTAAATTAGGCCAATATAGTGAATTGCAATAAGCGTGACAACTTATATGTGTTTTTTAACACATTTACCTCATTGTTTGAAAATAAGGGTGAGAAAAGGGCTCCCAACTTATCAGCGGACAGAGAGAAACCTGTTGGATGTCCAAGCTTGGAAGGATTTCCAAAAAACTGGTCTGTCAAGCCGAACTGACCGATGGTCTCCGTGATTTTTTTTTTGTCCACCCAATAAAACGCAGCATCATTGCTGTGCCTCCCTGTGTCACACATATCGGCTGCAGGTGGATCAGCTGGACTCACTAAATATATCTGATATGAACATCTGTCAGGATGGAGAAAAAGTCAAAAGATATGGATGCAGCAGGGCTGTTTTTTCTATTATGAAAGTAATAAATTCTCTTTTGCATTTTTTAAGAGGTCTGCTCTGCAGGGGTTAATTGAGTTTGCATAGTGTTTATCTTAGCAATGGCAATCTCATCACAATTAATCTGAATTAATTACTTTATCTTAGGTTTACACAAAAAAGCGCATACCAGTAATATTAGTATTCAATAGTTCTGATAAGTTGTCATGCTATAAAATATATAAAATATTTTTTACAGATTACTTTAATAATTTGCATGGAAAACTTTGTACTCCATCCATCTCTATAGTTATGCTGCTATAGGCTTAGGATGCTGGAGGACATAGGGTCCACGTTTCATCATTCTTCTTCACTCTGTTATAAATTTCTATGTAAATGATTCATTTATTCAACCCCTAACGTTTAGTTCTCTCTGCCTTTTCACATCTAAGTAGCCTCATCTTGCCTGGACCTGTTAAGCTGTGACACCGTACTAAAGGGAAATATTAGCTGCCATCTACACTTTCCAATATGGATAACAGAGTTAGGCCTGCTTTTCAGTGCTTAGTCCTGCTTCTCTCCTAGACACAGCTATGGGCTCAGTTTTTAGCTTGACAAACACTAAAAGCTGAGCCCATAGCTATGGCTTTGATGATCAGACGTTCATCATCCATCTTCAAGAGCCAAATGCTGAAGTGTGTGTTCCCAGACAAATCTGTCTGATGATGGACCTAAGTGGAAATCATGTTGAGTTTCCCCTGCTATCAGAGCTTTTAGTTTGTATTTCGTCTGAAATTGCTTCTGAATAGTTAGGTAGTCTGACTAAAATAAAACTGAGGTCTTGGTCCTAGAAAAAAATCATATCAGGTGTGTTCATTCCCATTCACTCTCAATGTGTGCCACAACCTCTTACGAAACAATTTTCAGTCTGAAAAATTGTATTCAGGGTGCTCAAGGCTTAACTGTATGTGCTTTCATCCCTTTGACATGAATACTGCCCCTGAGCTCGTCTGTGTAACTCTTTCTTTAAGAGACAAAACCATCTATGGGTCTAATTTATTTACTGTTGCCTTTTCTAACATAGAAAGTATTTATAGATAAGTTCTTCTATGTTCCCTTTGTGTGCTTCTGTCTCCCTGAACCCCAGTCGGCCTCGGCAGATGGCCGCTCACACTGAGCCTGGTTCTGCTGGAGGTTTTTTCCTGTTAAAAGGGAGTTTTCCTCTCTACTGTCAATACATGCATGCTCTGTGTGAGGGATTGCTGTAGAGTCACAACAAAATGCAAGTCAATATCTACTGTCACCACATGCTCATGCTTTTATAAAAAATGGGTTTCTATTAAAGGTTAGACTGTGGTTTGTTAAAGTAATTTTTAAATAAAAAACAAAGAACTGACAAAGATTAGATTTTTTTTTACAGATTACGTTAATAATTTCCATTTAAAAACCTATTATAACGTTTTTTTAGTCAATCTTTTAGTTCATTTAGTTATGCTGCTATAGGCTTAAGCTGCTGGAGGACATAGGGTCTACTTTTCATGACTCTGCTTCATTTTATCTTTAATATAAAATTTTATGCACATTATTCTTTAATTCAACCCTAACTTTTTTTTTTTTTTCTTTTTTTTTAGGTGTTACGGCGCTAGTGGCTCGTTTTTGTGACAGTAGGCTGACAGGAAAAAGCATATGAGAGAGGGGGAGAGACATGCGGCGAAGGACCACAGGCCGGATTCAAACCCGGGTCGGTGCCGCCTTGAGGACTAAGGCCTCCGTACATGGGTCGTGCGCACTAACCACTGCCCCACCTGCCCGCTCATCAACTGAAACTTTTTGTTCTATTATCTTAATATCATTATCTTCTTTTTCTAAATCTGAAATGATATTCCTTCTTTTGTTCACATTCAGGATTACATGATTGTTTCATATAATTTAGGTGTTTCCTAGAAAACAGACGCACCAATATTCATTCAATCCCCATTTTATTTCCATTCATGAGATAAAATATGTAGAAAAATTCTGGAAAAAATTGTTCATGAACTTAGAAATTCCTTCATCTTCCACCAGGACTTGTTTTTGACTTTTTCTTACTTTTGTTACACTTTGATGAACTACATGAATTTGTCTTTGACTTAGGAACACTGTTTTATTGTTTTGAACGTTAGAAGATCTGCTTCCAGCTTCAGACTTGGTCATGTTTCACCAAAATTAAGAAAATAATTATGTCTGTGCTCAGTGAGAGGCTGATCCATGTGAGATTTGAAGTGCATTAGGAAGGAGGCCTTCATTGCTCTCCCCCTCCTCTTTTTTTATTTTATCCTTCACTTATACTGTCCATCACTTTTTTTTCTGTTTTCTTGATCCGGCCCCCCATTCTTCCTCCCTCTCTTAGTACCTTGTCCCGGGGTTAACCGCAGCAGGGACGAGGCATGAGGTCAGCGCTCAGCTCGGCGGCGACCATGTGGTTCCCATCTTCCAATAACATCCCTGTGATTTATGAGCGCCCCACCGCAAACCGAGCGCAGCCCCTTCCACGGTACAGTACCATCGACTTTCTTTACCATAATAAACTGGTCCCAAATCTCCTCCGACAAAGGTGGGAGGTGTGCAAGCATGTGTCTGCCTTTTTAACGTCTAAATAGTTTGCACGTGAAGGTTTGATTAAGAGCAGTGCGCTTACCATTAGCCGGGGGTTTGACGTCTGTGTCTCCTTGCTGGTTTGAACTGTCTGATTGTCCTGATTGTTCTGAGAAAAGAGAAACAGAGAGAAATGCCAGGTAAGTTTGTCGGTTTCTACCAAGGTTAAGGCCGGCGGCTCTCATCAAAGACTCGACAGGAAATATCATCCTCAGATTAAAAATAAAAAAGAAGCAGATTTCCACCTGAGCCGAATTTCTGCTCAAAGTCAAATCGATGCCAAAACTCCGTCAAGTCTCTGCTTCTGGAGTCCGTCTATAATAAGGAAGTTAGACTTTTTATAGAAGTGTTTAAGCTCACTTTTCTCACATCGCAGGAGAGAAAAACACCTATGAAAATATAGACACACTAGTGTAGGAGTGAGAGGATGGTTGAAAGAATGTCGACCTTCTGGGTGTTGCTTAGATCACGGCAACCTTTACAATCCTAACAGCCTTTATTCCACTTCCTCAAATTTAAAATAAAGTTTTATGAAGTTGAAAAATGTTTACTAATTATCTGTTTTATGAAATGTTTTCATCCCAGGACAGTTTTTTTTCTGTTCAGTTCTTAAAACCTTAATCATACATCTTTTTTTTATTTTTTATATTCTTTATTTAAAAAAAAAGAGGAAGAAAAAATATTTTTGATGCCTTATGAACTTAGTAGGATTACCATAATTTACTGTCGACATTTAATTCAAATTGTTCACTAAACATAAAACCTTTAAAAATGACCATTTTACAGTTGAAGCCACGGCCATCTTCTCTACGTCTATTCGTTTGACTAGTTCTAGTCTTTTAAAAAATATTTTGAAATTTTACATTTCTTTTTTTAGAATTGTGAAATTTAAGCCTAAAAATTTGGTGGAAAACTCCTTCTTTTAAGCTCTTTTACAGAACCGATGGTTTGGATAACGTTTTTTTGAAGCGCAACTTTTTTTTGAAACTTAAAAAGGATCCGAAAAATGTACTCTACTACTTATCTAAACCCTGGGATGGTTCACTCGCAGCAAACAGCAAAAAGTAAAATACAAATAAGAACATTAAAAAAAAGGTGTTTTTTCCCCATTTTAAGGACATTTGGAATAAGATGATTTAAATCTAAAATAAGAAAAAACAACTTTATTATCTTATTTCTAGTACATAACATTTAAGCATATTATTTTTAAGGGTAAAAATATTCATTTCATTGGCAGATACAGATTTAGATTATGGGTCCCCGTGCATCCAGTGCAGAGGGTTGGACGAAAGAGGGACAAATTTAGTAGAAAACAAAGTCTACCAAAAGATGATGGAGATGTTTGAAATATTTAGAGGAAGGACGAAGGAATAGCTGAGTTATTGGCGGAAAAGGAAAGCAGCTCATTGGTTCTGATCAATCTCAGACCAAACATGCTTTGCTTCCCTCTCCATCAACACCACCTCCAAGACAACTGCATGACATTGTTTAGCCCTGGTTTTAAAAAATGTTTTCATGAAAGCAAACCGGACCAATCGTAGGATTTCACTTTTCTCACTCGTCCATCTAACCAAGTCTAAAGGCTGATTTATACTCAGAATCCATCGTGTGTCTGAACGCAGATATGCCCCCTGCCACAGAGACTCTGCTGCACCTCCCCAAAATAGTAGGTGACCACAGAAAGGAGGCCTCTGATTGGTCAAATCTACATACGCTCTACACTATGCATATTTCCTGCTTGGTACCTTGCCAGCTTGTTTTGTTTGTATGACCGCCTTTGTGGAAAACGACTCGTGAAGACGCTGGGACCCTTTTTCCACCTGGATTCCTGCTCTTTTTAGCCCTCATGTCCCTCCGTTGTTGCACAATCTTGCCCCCACTTCCTCACCGCCTCGGCCGTATCTAGACCCACAGCTAGTTCCTGATTGTCCCTCTTGCTTCGTGGCGTGGAATAACATAACGCAGACCACGCTTCAATATTGGGCATAAATCAAAAATGTCTGCAACAAGCTCACTGCAACGCACTGCTGCAGGAGGATAACCAGCCGTTTACAATCTTACATCTCCTAAAGAAGTCATTTTCCTCAGAAATCTTAAAAGATAAATTCATCTAACAGAATCTGCTCTTTTTGTAGAAACCAGGATCTAAAAGACATTCTGGTAGATATAAGATTGGATAGATGGCAGATTTATCTTGTGGATATAACAGGAATGGTCTCATGCATGCATTTTTTTTCCTATTTCCATTCAGTAAAAGAGGTATTTTACAGAGCCACGCGTGGCTCGAGGTTACAGACCTTCCTTCACTCTATCTTTTTTTAATGAACCCAGCTGAGATTGAACAGCAGTACATTTTCTGGCTCTGACGCAAACTTTTCCCACTAAAGGCCTTCCACAGAGCTGCCAACTTGTGAGGTGTGCGTTTTCATATTTAGGGTCTAATTTAGGTTGAACCTCCTGTGCGAGTCGACCTCACCGTCTATGGGGGGGGGCATGCAGGAGTACATGAACTGCCTACTTCAGCGGGTTTTCTTTGGCCTGAGTGTTGTTGTTCTTCCTCTGATGTGTTGTATCATATATAGTGTTTAGGCCAATTACCCCACAGTGCCTGGGGTTTTAAGAGCACATTGAGCCAACATTTCTTAGGCAGAGCGTGACCCCCCCGCCCCCCTCCAGCCATAGTCAGGCCTCTCAACATCCCCTAAGCCTAAATCAGAGTCCTAATCTTGGGTGGCAACAGAACATGCCAACAAACTGCTGCACCATTCAGCCAGTCCGCTGGTTGCCAAAACCAAACAAAAGGAGACACGATATCACCTCATCGTTCGACGGGCAAACGGATTATGAGGTCTTTTCTTTTCTAAAAACACTCCTGTCTCGTTCTACGGCATCGAGGCCAACCCTCAGGTCTTTTTTCCCCCCCCTCCATAACGTCTCTCACACTTGTCGTGTCTCTGATCCTGTGTCTCTCCCGCACCGCCGCTCCGTGGAATCCTGGCAGCCATCTTAGCGCTTGGCAGCCATTTTAGATTTGGCGGTACCCGTGCATTCCTGCTAGCTGACAGCACGCACACACATAAAACACACACAGTCACACGCTTAGCTCACTCTCTCTCTCTTGCACACAGAGCCCCAATGGTCTTAAAGATAAAAAGACCTAAAGAGGATATGCAATGCTAATGGAGACAGGGTAAAAACCGCTGGGACGGATCTCTGCGGTCCTCTGCACTTATAGAAGGCAGTCAAGTTGATCAGGGGAGGCAGGTCTACTTAAAATGGTAAAAAGAGGTGTGTGAAAAGCAAATAATTTTGTTGCTCTTGCAGGATTATTTAAAAAAAATCCAGACTACAGAAGCTCAACCCCAACAAACCTGATGGTACATCTCTCTGTATGCAAAAACTATCTCCATGCAAGCCAAAAATCAGTGCCGGGTTGTCACGACAACCCTGATGGCACCATACACTTTCAAGTCCCCTAATGATGAGTGGTTGTTGAGGCCCGCATGCGCGTCTGCGCCGCTCTTTGGCCTTGCAATTAGTTGAAATGGAGATAATAATATAGCTCACTGGCACCGGCTCAACGTGTTGTTTTGTTTAAGATCTCTTGGCACCGAACGGACCGGGAGCTCTGTGTGCTACACTATCACGAGGTGGACTTTATTGCTATATGAGTTGTTTTCCATTTGAGGGTCTTAAAACTGCTCTAGTTATAAATCAAACATCCTAACTGAGCTCTCTAAACTTCTCTGCCTCCCTCGGCAGCGTGTTAGAAGACTAAACCCTGGGTTTCCAAAGGCAATTCTACTCATAAGCTACCAAAGAAGTGTACCAAAGTTTGATCAATCCAAAGTTGTGATCAATCATCCAGATCATTTCTTCCAAACTTTACATTAGTCACTGGGTTTTAATGGTTTCTCCATCTTAGAATAACATAGTTACTACTTGTTGTTGATTTTTATACAAAGGAAACGACAGTTCAGTGAGGTCATTTGTTCCCTCGAATGGTTTCATAACATGAATGAGATCCAGATATTTTACTTTCCAGAATAAAAATAAAAATGAGTCCTAATTCTCCTCATTGAGGCAAGTAGGGCACCTAACAGACTTAGGAAGATGTACTGAGTCTAAACAAGAGAAATATTAGAGGATAGGTAAGGTCTTAAAAAGATGCTTCTTCCCCTGTTGTGGTTCATATTAAACCTTTATGCCATTTTACAAAGCGGTAATTAAATGTCTGTCAGATGCTTTGATCCAAATATTACAAGTTATAGGTTTTTAGTTCAAAGGTATGGTAGGTAAGGGGTGTACCATGTGGCTGCTGGAATTATACAATGTCCAGGACCTGCATGCCTACCTTACAGGGACAACACAGGGTAACAGGATTGAGTGTTTTAGTAGTAATGTGGAACCCTAAATATATCCTCTGATGGACTGAGATGGGAGCAGCT
>NW_015151204.1:95154-101154 GCF_000732505.1 Cyprinodon variegatus
TGGATGATGGATGGATGGATGATAGATGGTTGGATGAACAGATGGATGGATGGATGGTTGGTTGGTTGGATGATGGATGGATGGATGATAGATGGTTGGATGAACAGATGGATGGATGGATGGTTGGTTGGTTGGATTGATGGATGATAGATGGTTGTGGGTGGATGATGAATGGATGATGGTTGGATGGATGGTTGGATGAATAGATGAATAGATGGATGGATGGATAGTTTGATGGATTAATGTATGTACGGATAGATGATGGTGAGATAGATGATGGATGGATTGGTGGATGGATGATGGTTGTGGGTGGATGATGAATGGATGATGGTTGGATGGATTAATGATGGATGGCTGGATGGATGAATGGTTGGATGGATGGATGGATGGATGAATGGATGGATGGATGAATGGTTGGATGGATGGATGGATGGTTTGTTAGATGGATGGTTGGTTGTATGCATGTATGTACAGATGGATGATGGTGAGATAGATGATGGATGGATGATAGATGGTTGTGGGTGGATGATGGATGGATGGATGGATGAATGGATGATGGTTGGATGGATTAATGATGGATGGATGGATTTACTCCATAGTTAATAAACATGTTTATTCACCTAAACCATTGGTATCTTTGGTTTAGACCACATGTATCAACTTCATCTCGTCTTTTTTTATTATATCTTAAATAACTGAGTCCAATTCAAAATGCTGTAATCCTCTTAAGCCTCTTTACGACCAATTTGTTCGTGCGCTGAGGGTCATTGTTTATTTAAAAGGCCTGTTTCACTGATTTAATCTCCTGATTGATGTATTGAGAAGCCGCTTCACTATTGGACCTTAAAGTGAAATCTTTGTGATGTGATCTATTTCGTGCGGTGCACCAGTCCCTCCTACATCAACACTCCACCTTCAGGCAAGTTAAATTTCCATCTAAAGCTTAATCAGTGTTATTTTTCCTTATGTTTTATCTTCTCAGAGAGAATTGTATATTAGTCGCGTCCCTAAACTCCATCCACAGATGTTCCCCCAATTAATTTAAAAATAAATAATAATCAATGTGAACCTCAACTTTCACCTGTTGAAGTTGAACACTTTTTTTCCTCCCTCCCACTTAATCATGTTCACTTCTACTTGCACATGTGTATGAAACATTTCCTGTCTGTGTGTGTAATCCTTGGCAGGGTGACAGATATATAAATATATATTGTGGCTGAGCTCAAAAGGTGCCTGTACAGCAGTAATTGTGAGCACGGAGCATGACGGCTCTAATAAACGGAGATGCTTCCCTCTCACAGCGAACAATAGAGAGGCTGTGTATTATTATATTATTATATATGCTCTATAGACCACCTGCAGGGAGAAATCACTGCCAGCAGACCTCAATCCCCACAAGAAAAAAAAAAAAAAAACCTCTCTGCGCACGCCCACGCGATAACGCACGCATGACGCCGGCTGAGGCACTTATTCTAACGTGTACGTTCAAGTGCTCGCGCTCTGAAGCACAAACCTGCTCACAAACACACACACAGGCGCTCGGAACGTTCAAATACAGATGAATCACCCTTATCTCTTGCACACAGTCGCCCCAAGGCCCCCTGCACATGCCCCGCCAGAGATAATACAACACAGACACGCCCACCAGCCATCAAACACACCATGCAATCTCTCTAGTCACACTCACTCACACACAATGTGAGTTCATTTTGGTGCCTGGTCAATACACTATATAGTAACTGTTGACATACTCCCAGGAGTTACCAGCGCGCGTGCATTCACCACCCAACGGAGGCTAAAAGCGCGCACCCTAGCTAATGCACCCGCACTGGGAAGTCAAAGTTATGCAACAGCTCAAATAACACACGTGAAGCAGACAGCGCTCAAATGAATACGCATTTAGTCATTCGTCAAGAGACACTAGGATGTAAAAATCACAAACACGCACTCCACTTAGAGCGCCGACCGGCACAGCCGCTGCCAGTCAGCTAATGGACTCGTTTGCGAGAGCACAAAGTACACGTTTAGCTAATTTGCCGAGCGGCCTGGAGTGTTTGTGTTGTTTTGGGCATCACAGGCGCACACGAGCAAACAGGCCTCGTTTTAATTTAATGTGCACAAGGAGGAGCGAGGGCTTCTGCTGACTGAGAAGAAAAAAAAAAAAAAAACGCCATCAGTTTTAGGACTGGGGATTAACTAACAGCTTTCTGGATGTGAAACCTGATGGCAGTCTGAAGGGCGGGAATGACTGAAGCGACATTGTTTTCTAAATTTGCTTGCATCTATTCTAATCATTTCATGAGTTAGTTTCATGTGGATGTAATTTGAATCACCTTGTATTGTCCCTGTTTTAAATCATCGCATATGCCACAAAACGCAGATTAATGCAGAATAATTTCAGAAAAACTAAACTGAGACATGCTATATTTAGCAAGGACAGAAGGTGCATAAAATACACGGAGCAGCTGTCCAGATGTAGCTTAAACGTTTATGACTTATGCATGTGATTACATCAGTGTGTGTGTGATGGCGGGTGGGGGGGTAGTCTGTTTAATAGTTTGCTCGGTTGGTTAAGCAGATGACTTCTGGATTTAACTGTCTAGGCAATAATAGATTGAGAGGAGCTAAACAATAATTAGCCTGAGAACTACAACAAGCTTTAGCTGTTTTATAAAAGTAACTGCAGCACAGAGAACAAGCCATAAGACGCAGGTGCATCATGATTTTTATGTGTTTTGTGACTTTTTAAGTGTTTTTTTTTCTTTAGAAAAGGAAATGGGAACCTAACACTGGAACTAAACCATAGGAATCATAACTTAAGAAGGGAATAAATTCAGTCTAGATGAGAACAAGCTTGTCCAGCCTAAACTAGGAAGTTGGTACTATAGCAAGTTTGCTATTTCTTGTTATTTCTATCTTTAGTGTTTTTAACTCTGTCATAACTTCCACAATGCAGATTGTTGTTGTTAGTGTGACCTAGTAGCATCTGCTAGGGTGTGTTTGCTGAGCAGAAAAAGCATCTAGGATTTGAGTTGGTGAAAAAACCACGTTAAAACCACTTTCTACTGAATAATCTACAGTTTTTACTTCAGGCTTTACTTCTCAGAGAAATATAAAACAAAAAGAAAAAAAAAGTATCTTAAATCACAGCATAGCAGATCTTTAATGCTTGTAGATCCTTAAAGTTTGAGCAAAAGTCTAGAAACACTAGATCTCTTTATGCTATAGTGCAGGGGTAACCAATTTAAAATCAGGGGGTCTGAATAAAGAAAATCATCAACCAGTAGAGGTCCAGAGACATTTTTAATTATAATCCGTTACTTTAAACAGAATTTAACACTGAAATAAAATTATGTTTTTATGTATCCATGTTTTACATTGAATAGAAAAAAAAACAAAACTGAAGTGTTTTTTGTAAAAGAGAACAACAATTTCCTGATTCACATATTTTATCAAACACCTGAACTCATTTTTTTCTTTTTAATGGCTTAATGAGAGCAGTGGGCTTTATGCTGCCCTGCAAGGCTTCAAACCTGGGTTTGAATGGAGATAAAGCCGTTCTAAAGCACATGGTGATTCTGTTCATGGTGGAGAATCCTGCTTCACAGCAGCAGGTTGAGCCAAACATCCTCTAAATGTTCAGGGTCATCTTTAAAAACACCATTTCACTTTTCTGTCACCAGTTCACCACAGTTCTTCCAGCAGTCCACACTTTCTCTGCTCTCTTTTTCTCATCATCTTCTCCTTCTTTCCCATCGCCCGGCTTGCCACAGGTTTGCCTGCTGTGTCTAAAAGTTACTAGCAGCAGCAGCAACCCAGACTGACAGCAGCTCATTGGATCATTTGGATCACGAGTAGCTTGGTGCCGGACGCT
This sequence comes from Cyprinodon variegatus, assembly GCF_000732505.1. NCBI lineage: Eukaryota > Metazoa > Chordata > Actinopteri > Cyprinodontiformes > Cyprinodontidae > Cyprinodon > Cyprinodon variegatus. The sequence continues at coordinate 99,029 of NW_015151204.1, forward strand.
CGGGAATGCTTTACCGTATTAACAGGAGAAGCAGCGCAAGTGAATTTAGACAATGACTATTTTATAAATGTTTTAAATCAAGTTGGGTCTGGACCGGACCGCTATCCGCTAATCCGTGACCTCTGCTATAGTGTGTTTTTTTTTCTCCCTTACATGATCTGACGTGCTTTGCTTCATTGCCTTAACCTACAGAGCTCATCCATCAGTAATCCGAGGTTTCAACTTATATTTCTTTCAGAAATCCATTCTAGATGAACAAAAATTTGATATGAAATTCACCTCTGAGCTGAATAAACCTACTTCTCTCTGTTAACAATATCTAAACACAGAGGCAATATGTGCTCCTTATTAAATAGTCGTTTATTGCCAACAAGCTATTTAAGTAGGAAATTAAAAAATCATTCAATACTCTTCCTCCATTTTTCTCCTCTTATTTTTGGAATACTGAGGTTATATAGAGGTGATTTATTGGCTTCCTGACTTGGACTCAGTCTTCTGAAATATATAACCAACTTCAAACGAAAGAGGATAAACATGAGAATAGGTTTCAAAATTAGACTTTTAGAGTTTCTAAATTCTTTCATGTTTCAGTTTTATGATGGACGCCAACAACCGTTAAGCTCAGCATAAAAAAGAATGTGTACATCTGCCTGGATCTGACGGCTAATATAGCGGCATCCTCCAGCTGGTGACCCTCTGGACCCGCGCTCTGGCTCCACCCTCCGTCTGTGGAGTCGTTTAAGGACAGCTCCTCCAGACGTGGTTCAGTTCACAGTCAAATGATAGGCGCCTCTTCCAGCGCTAGAAATCAGCACACAGATCCACCTCTCGTCTCTCTCTCTCTTCTTCATCTCAACCTCTCCTCAGACTCACTGTCTTCAGTTTGAACCTCTGTTTTTGCCCTTTTCTCCTCATCATCTCTGCTGGTTCTTCTATTAAAAGCAGCGCTCGGGCCCGCAGGTCCAAACCCTGTGATTCCTTCTGCTTTATGTGGCATCCAATGACCTCGGGCGAAGGGTTAAAGTGGAAATGCGGCTGAGGTGTGACATTCATTCTTCTCCACCCAAATAAGCAGCCATCACTGGACAGTACAGACCATAGAGACGCATAAATACGCATGGCCAGATGTGAGATTCGAACGATGATAACCTTTAGTAAATAATACATAGTTATTCAAGGAATTTATGAAAAAGTTTTAAAGAAATAATTTTGATTTGGAAAAAGCAACCACCAAATAAAGCAAAGGTTTGCTTTTTTTAACTGATATCCCCTTAGTAGTTTTAAATCATTATAACTTTAATAAAACTTTTGGGTTTAATCCTACTGTCCCATGTTTTGCACAATTATTGTGAAACTGCAAAAATATTTAAGTCTAAAGTAATTGAGAGCAAAGTGCTGCACTGCAGAAAAGTGAAGTAAAAGGGGGTAAATATTAAGTTTCTCATGTGCAAAGATTAAAATCTTTGCACATAAGATAAAAACATCCTTATAATCTTAATCTAAGGGCAGTACACTATATAATTATCTTATTTTGCACACGAAAATACTAGATAATTCTACTTGCAAGTTTAAATGAAGGTTAGATTATGCTGCAAACATGCTCCAGTTCCATGAAAGCACAGCATTTCCTGCAAAAGTCCTGCAAAAACAGAAATGAAACTAATACAAAAGTGCACAAACCAAATAAAAAAAAAATTAAAAAGCAGCAAAATGCAAATGAGCTGCACTGCAAATATGGATCTAAACATGGGTAGAAATTTCATATAAGCATGTTTGCTCTTAATTTGAGCAGGTAAATATATTTGGTGTGCAAATATGTGAATGATGCTAATTTACTGTTACTGTTGGGATTATTTTAATTGAAAAAACACGAAAAAAACAAAAACGCCATAGAGATTGTTATCTTGAAACTACCAAATGTGATGTTAATGTTTGGCCATTGGTCATAAATGAATTGAATGTTCTCCCTCGTGTGACTTGCAGAACGCCTGTCATCCGATCAATCATAAATATAGTTCCACTGACCTGTTAGAATAGTTTTAACTCATTCATTGCCAGCATGTAGCCTAACTTACTTTAAATCAGCCAATAGAAGCAATACTGATTCTCTGCTATTTTATAAAATA
>NW_015151204.1:103401-105312 GCF_000732505.1 Cyprinodon variegatus
CAGTTCTACTGTAAGTTTCCTTGATCAAGGTCAATGACCGGCGTACCTGACATGGAACAACCATGTATACTGCTGTAGGTTCATAGACTATATTAATTAGGCGTTGTATATTTCCAAAGAAAATAAATAAAAAATTCCACCATCCCCCTTCTTTTCTGTTTTTTTTTACAACTCCACTACTGGGTGTAGTGATTATATACCTGTAATTGTTTTAAAACCTCTGCACACCCTGATAAAGGCCCATGCCTGGATGCATGAAGCCAGACTTAATCTTTGATGTCAGACAGATGTATAGCAGAAAGTCACCAGCAGTTTCTCATAAACATGTGTGAGTTTAAGCACACATAAAGATGTCTAACTCTGCTTTCCACCTGCTCCTCCACCCATCCGGCTGCCTCGGGATAAAGAAACCAAGCAGCATCCCCAATTGGGTTTCGCTTAAGAGGTTTATCGGTATGTTGCTAAACATTCTGACCTTTTTTTTTATCCTTAATGCGCTTAAAATGTTCCAAACCCTCCTAATCCCAACGGCTATCCCACACAGATGTTCACCCAGCTCTTTTATTGGACTTCATCTCAGAACCCGCCCCCATTACATTCAGCAACTCGCTTAAGAAAACTACACCTCACCCTCTGATAAGTCTGCCATCAAGCCCCTCCCCTTCACTGCATTTCTGAGGCGTCTTCTATGAGTAAATCCTGATGAGAGTCTGGTCCTTCAGTCACAGACGGTTGGTGACTCTGTGTGTGTGTAGTGATGGCGTGTGACCACTTCTGTGCCAGCGGCCCTGGATGTTTCATGGGAATTTATGTCATTAGATAATGCCCAGTTAAGTGTAACAAGATAATAACAGGGATGGGGAGGCCATTGTGGTTATTCCTGCTGAGCTAGTTGGACATCTGGAGCTGCCACTTAAGCTTCTACACACTGAGTCATCCGCTGTGGCAGTTTACAAAGCTCTACAACTTTACCAACGATGTGTTTTGTAACTTTCTCATGATGATTCAGCCCTCTATATTTAAACCATTTTCCCCACAGGATAGGTTTGTATGCAGAAAACATGCATGTTAGAGTATATGGAGATTCTAAGAAGCTTTGTGGCCCATCATGTCAACAGTTGCTGGTTTTTGTTGGTAACCCTGTGATGGAGAGGGGGACATGTCCGAGTCCCTGCACCGATACTTTTGCAACCCACAGCAGGTTTATGAAGGATGAGTTTTTAATGATATCAACACCAAGAAATCTGACTCTTCATGTTAAAACCTGCATGTGTTTGTTTTGAGCTTCTATTAAAGCCTGACAGAGAATAAAGAGTGTGGAAGTGGCTATGTTTTTATATGTATGGTTCATTGTTTAAGCCAATAAGGTCCATAAGCGTGCACTTTCTTTTGCTCCTGCTGGATGGATGCTTACAACAGCCCAACTTTTGTGTATTGAACTCACTTTTACCTAATGTTTAAGACTGGGTTGCCCAGAGTGAGGGAAAGTTAGAAACCCCTGGTGGGCAAGGCAAGAGAAACTAATGTTGCTAATGCTAATTCCATTTGAAACGCACAAGTTAAATTCCTGTGCATACTTTTGAGAGAAACAAAAAGTGGGATAAAAAGTTTTCTGAATGAGCTCCATTATTTCTTGTTGTAAAATCTCTAAAAAAAAAAAATGAAAGTAAATTTCAGCTAATGTCACCTCTTAAAAAATGTATATGGTCATAAATGGTGTTAAAGGTAAACAGGTACTTTGGTCTTGAAGTAACATCTGATATGTTTTTGGTTTTCTTCAGTCAAAGAGAGAAAAAAAATCTGACAGAATTGTAGATGAATAGGTGAATGGATGGATGGGTGGATGGGTGCATGAATGGGTGGATGGATGGATGAATGGGTGGATGGATGCATGGGTGGATGGATGGATGA
>NW_015151204.1:107021-112363 GCF_000732505.1 Cyprinodon variegatus
GGATGGATAGATGAATGGACAAAACAACAAAACTACTTAAAAATGATCAATATTGTTGTTCTTTACTTCAAATGCAAACACATTGCGGGACCATTGTGGTGCACTTAGGGATAAAAACTTTAAGGTTTAATTGTTTTGATATAAAAATGGGGAAAACAAAAAACGGGGGAAATAAGCCTAACAAAATGCCAAATTCAGAGATGCAGAAGTTGTTTGATCTCTTCTGATGTTCCCGTTTCAGAAAAAAAGCTCCAGTAAAACTGCCCCGTGTTTGTGGCAGCAGCAATGGTCCATTTCACTCTGACAGCTTCTCGTTTTTTTCCTCCCAAACTGAGGCTGAGCTCTCACAAATGGAAGGAATAACATTGGGGGTTTTCTGTTTTAAAATGGATTTTCCTTTCAGCTATTTTTGGCGCCTTCCTGGGAAGTTTATTTGGCTTCCCTCTCCACACCCTACCTATTAAAACCGGCAGCTCCGGAACAAACCTGGCACTTTCTCCCGGCACGGTGGCGGCGGTCCTCGACCACGTAACCGTTACGGGCGTCGTGGGCTCTATACGTTTTCACTTCACTCGTTTTTTTTTTCTTTTTCCTCAGATGTGCTCAATCGCCTTTCTGCGCGTGAATCAATCTTTGTGCCCACATTCGTCGTCTAAACGTGACAATGGCGTATCTCCGTGAATGTCTGGCATGTAACTCCATGTGACAGCCCAGCACGGGGCGACGTGATTAATTGTGAAATGTGTTTCTGTGCTAGTAGTCCTGAAGTGTGAACGTGTGGGTGCCCAACTATAAATACACCATTGGGTGGCCGTGGATGTGAGATTGCATGTTATATATGTTTATGATCGTCTGTGTGTGAAAAATTTATAATTTAATTTTTTTTCTGGAGAGCACATGTTGAGCCGCAGTTGGAGATAAGCGTGTAAACATCTGTGACTGACAGCCTGAGCGGTACAGTGTGGGAGGGAGATGGTGTTCTTTTATTAAAACACATAAGCATGCCTGCGCCGCGCCTATATAGCCGTCTGTGGGAGTATTTGCATGTGTAGACCCCCTCTACCCCCCCCTAAATTCTGTCTATATGTGGGAAAGTTCAATAAATCGACGGAGAGATAAATCTGCGTCTGATCCACATCTGTGTTTGTGTGTGCGGTGTGTGTGGCAGCCTGGCCTGAGCCCCGTGCCAGCAAGGAGCAGGTGTGGGGAGGCAGCCCTGCGTTGCCCGTTGCCCATCTGCGTGGCCGTCTGTGTGCCGCCTGCGCCCTAGCTGTGCCAACGCCGCACAGAGCCGGGGAGCCAGGGGGTGAGAAGGGGTGAGAGAGGCGAGCCTAAAGGGAATAAACCATGGGAGAGACTGGAGGGCAGGGGGTAGGAGGATGGAGGAGCTGGCTGGCTGCCCACCAACCCCCTCCTCTCTCCCTCTGCCCTCTTTCTTTTATCTCTAGCTATGCTGATGAGCTGTGATGTTCAGGGAAAGGATAGGCGCAGGGGGGTGAAGGTTTCTCAGGGCAGAACATTTTCAAAGCGTTGAGGGTTTATTTTTTAGAAAATATTACAAAAAAAAATCCCTTTTCGCATCTTTGATCTGAAAAATGCACAGTATTCCTCCGTTCGGCCAGCAGGGGTCGCTTGTTGGCAGCGGCAGGGGGGGGCTCTCACAGCAGCAACACATGCTAAAGAAATCTGCCTCCTGTTGACAGGAGGGAATCGGACCAGAAGGGACGGAGAAGCCTCTCATATGGTCCGACAAAAATCCTGCAGCACTTCCACACACCTCACATGAAGTTTCCTGCTAACGTACAGCTATGAATGAGAGACGATCGCCGCCCAGCTGCACTCCCATGTTCTAATAAACATGCATTAATGGGGGGTTTCTGAGTGTATGTGTCCAGGGCACAAGTGGGAATTTAGTGGATCATGTGATGCCAGTCCCTGCCAAGGAGACTGGAAGGGGGGGGGGCAGACAAGTACGAGGAGAAGGATTCATAGGCTGAGATAAAGGAAAGGGAGGGGAGAAAAGTTAAGACAAGACAAGGAAAAAAGGGCTGAATAAAAAGAGTGGAAGAAAGGGGAGAGGTAGAGTGGAGATGACTGCGCGGGGGTGTTTGTCGGTGGCAGGGTGGGATTGTGAGAGCTGTGGGAACGTCTCTCCTCTCTGAGAAAGAAGTGAGCGGAGATAATAAAACGGAGGAAAGAGAGGGAGAGAATGAGGGAGTTGTTGGCAGAGCAGAAGATGGCACAAAAGGAGGCACCAGGCAGGGAGCGGACACGATCAAACCTACCCCCCCTCCCACGCTGCAAGGGGAGGATGCAAACACGCCGCACGCCACGGCTACGGCCAGGCGGTATCATCACTCTGCCAAAGGGTCAATAGTGCAAATCTACCCTAAAAAGTCTTTCTCTGAATGTCCCCCCGTTCGGCTGAGACCTCCTGCCTACCTGCCACTCACGTCACGCCTCTAAATGTGCGAGAGGGCAGTAGCCCCACTGGCAGGAGGAAGCGTGACCTTGTGAACTCCTGACTTGGCTTTTGATGCTCATCCCTGATTGTGCCAGACTGCCTGAGGATGGAGTCAGAGAATCCGCCCTGGAAGGGGTTCAGACGGCTTAAAGAAGAACGCATGCCAAACGCAAGCAGGAAAGCAAAAGCAGGACAAAACCAGATGACCTGGGTGACCGGAAAGAGCCCTACATGAACATCAGTGATCTAAAGATGTAAACAGTGATAGCGACATGTGAAAAGCATTGCAGCAAAGTTTTTTCCAGCTTTTCTGACCCTGATGGAAGGTTCCTTCTTTGAAGGAACTGTACACCTCCAGGACCAAGAGATGAGTAGGTAAGATTGCAATGGACCCCTTCCACCCTGGACACCTACTGTGTAAAGGGCTGGTTATACTCCCGCAGCAGTGTGTCGCAATTACCTTGTCGCAGGTATGATGTAGACATTTTTAATTTATGCCCAACATGGAAGCGTGGTCTGCGCTATGTTATTTCACACCACAATGCAACAGGGACAATCACGACACTAGCTGAGGGTCTAGATACGGTTGAGGCAGTTAGTTTGTGCGACATGACGGCGAAAAAAGAGCGGGGATCCAGGTGGAAAAAGCGCACCTTGCTCTTCTAGCTGGTCGAACTTCACAAGTCCTTTTCAACAATGGCGGTCATACAAACAAAACAAGCCAGTAAGGTACCAAACAGGAAATACACATAGAGTAGAGCGGATGTATTTTGACCACTCAGAGGCGTCCTGTTTGCGGCGCTGTCCGAGGTCACCTACAATTTTGGAGAGGTGCACCAGAGTGTCTGTGGAAGGGGTGAGGAAGTCTCTGCATTCACTGCGACACACGCAGATGACCTGGTTTCTAAGTATAAATCAGCCTCAAGAGTGGAAAAAAATCCCCAGAAAAAGAACAAACATCTCAGCACATCTGTTTACCTACTGTTTATCTTTACTTAATAATGTTATATAATAATGTTTTTATATATATAATTTCATGGGCACTTGCTCTGCAAAAAGTTGCACTTTTCACCGTTTAATCTCGTAAAATTCCTTTAGAACTCACATTTCTTTATTCCAAATTATACACCTAAAAGTATTTATGTCAACTCTGTTTCTGCTTGTCTATGTTTAGCCCCTCATCACAAAAAAAGTACTAAACAATAAATATTTTTTCCATCCTTCCTGGATGCTCATTAATCCATAATTCATAAGGAGAATTTTTAGAGAAGCCAATTAACCTAACAGTCATGTTTTTGGACTGTGGGGGGAAGCCGGAGTACCCGGAGAGAACCCATGCAGGCTCAGGGAGAACATTAAAACTCCATGCAGGAAGACCCCGGAACCTTCTTGCTGCAAGGCAACCTTGCTACCCACTGCACCGTAAAACAACTTAAAACGTATGTTTACCTTCATTTCACAATTGTTTGATACTTTTTATTGACCTATCACATAAAAGTTTGCCACTGTAAGATGTTAAAATATATATAGGCCATCATTATCACCAATGTTAGCTTGGCTTTAAATTTTGTAGATAAACTTGTGTCCTTTCTACAACAACTGTCCTGGTATCTAAACTTTACAGATTCATATCAACTGACGCCTTATCAAACCAAAGTTGATGTGAATCCTTTTAAATCAAGCCTAGCCCCACAAATGTCATGCAAAAGAGATTTTGATCACATCTAACCAAACTCCTGAAGCCAGTCTCCAGTCTGTAAAACAATCAAGAATCCCTGTGACACAAAGAGAGGGGAGTATCATTGAAATGACCGGATGATTTACACAAACAGGCATCCAGTCCAATGTAGAACAGGCCAGAAAACATTGCAGCTTTTTTGGGGGTTTGTGAACTATGCAAATAAATGCTAGCAAAACTATCCAGGGCTTGGAGAACGTGTTTTATGATGGCTGTAAAACTCCACACAAACACATAAAAGCGTGCCTGTAAAAATAATGTGTGCTCTGCATAACTGCTCATTTGGGCTAATGAATTAGGGGCAAGCGATGAATGGCTGCATAAAAACTCCACATCCTCCCTGGACGAGGCCAGAGCCGACCTACTCTGTGCCGTCCATGATTTGTGAATTGGCTGAAAGTGTGTGTTTATTTTGCACTCAACTGTATTGCAATATATTCTGCTGCTTATGTCTGTGGTCTTTTCAGTAGCACCACATGAGGCTGCTTATCTTTAACCTTTAGACCCCCATACAAACACACACGCATTCCAACACACAGAAGCACCAGGAGCCATTTGAATTGAACACATTACAGTTTGATGCTTAAATGTTTATATGCATATAAAGGTTAAAAATGTCTGCATGTGTTCTTTTCTCTAGATTTAAAAAAAAGCTCTGCACGCAGCAAAAGCTTTATGCACCAATAAAAAGACGAATGCCAGTCTAACCATGCATTTCTCGGTTTCAAAAAGACCATTTATTGATTATTTGGAGTGGTTATTAGTCAAAATCGGACCAGCAGGAGGCAGCAGTCACAAATGTGTCAGTTTACAAAACATTGGCGTTTTTAATCTACAGCTACTTGGAGCAAAGCTAATTTAAGAGAAAAAGGTCATCATTATCATCATCAATAAAAACAGGAATGTCACACTTATCTGCATTTGTAGGTATTAGTTTAACACAGAGTGAAATGGGATCAAAACGCAGTAGAAATATACTCTAAAATGATAAAGGTTTGATTCTGAACTTTGTATGAGCTAAGCTAACTTTAGCTTCACTGTTTTAACTGAGAAAAGCAACACTCATTTAAAGCCAAATCCAAACCACAGGCGAAACTTTGTGACGGACTGGTGTGGACAGTCTCCACCAACTTTGGCCTG
>NW_015151204.1:113690-114615 GCF_000732505.1 Cyprinodon variegatus
TGTCCCCACCAACTTTGGCCTGGTGTGGACATGTCCCCACCAACTTTGGCCTGGTGTGGACATGTCCCCACCAACTTTGGCCTGGTGTGGACAGTCCGCACCAACTTTGGCCTGGTGTGGACATGTCCCTACCAACTTTGGCCTGGTGTGAACTGTCCCCACTAATAATTTCCGCTTTTTTCTCCCTTTCCGCTCATTTACTTTAGGCAAAGGTAACAGAGTTGGGTGCAGCTTACTGTGTTCAGACCTGCTCAGATTTGCAGTCTAAATTCACTGTGTACAAAGCCGCTACGTGGTTCAAGGAGATATACACAGCAGCACTCACTGAATATTAATTGACCGCTACTTTGGTCTTTAAGTAAAAGTTAAAAAAAAATTAGAGATGCCACCGAAAAATCTGTTCATTTGACATACGGAGCTTCTTATTGTGCAGACAGAATCAGACAGCAGAGCTTTTACATATCTTGAAATTTTGTTTCTGGCATCATCATATTAGTAAATAAGTTCATAATTTTTTATTAAACAGAGCATAAAAATAAGGTAAGCTGCAGATTTAAACATGAAACAGGTTTACTGGGATATGCAACATGCAATAAAATATATCTCTAACTTTACCAGAAAGTTTACAAGAAAAAAAATGCTATACTATATTTAAAATGTAGCACACCCATATATTTTTTCTGAATTGATGGATGGAATTGAGATTATACATTCTAGTGATGCATAATTTATCGATTTTGGCATCAGAATCGACTATTTCAGGCCTTATAAATATAATGCACCAAAAGACTCTCTCTAACTCTCTTTAACTCTTTATAAATATAAAGATCAGTGTAGTAATGTCGGTACTAGGGATGCACGATATAATCGGCCCCCATCGGTATCGGCCTGTATCGGCCTTAAAACTGAATATCGGACATCGGCC
>NW_015151204.1:114715-139791 GCF_000732505.1 Cyprinodon variegatus
AGTTTATTATTTTTCAAAGTGTCAGAAATGGATAACAAAACTGCTATTTTCAATGACTACTTATTTTTGTCCAGCTTTAACATCGGTATCGGTTATCGGCTACAGGAGTTTTAAAATATCGGCATATCGGATATGGGCCAAAATCCCAATATCGTGCATCCCTAGTCGATACTCGTAGATACTGATACCACCATTTTATTGCAGTATCTGGGCCCCGCCCGATACAGGTATCGGTGTTGGTGCAACACTACTAATAAGCACTAAAGTTTATAGAAGATGCTAAACTTTAGAGTTAACTTCTCTCAACATTTTTGTAAATCTGTATCTGAATTCGCAATAATTAGTGAGAGAGAACACAACAGCTAACAGGAAGGTTAAACGTAATGATTATAATGCTAGTCATGCTAATCCTGCTATATAGCGGAACATTGCTCCGAAACTTTCAGGAGACGTGTTTTTTGCTAATATCTGCCAGCTGAGTATCAGTCTCTCACTATAAGAGTCTACGATGTTTTAGTAAAAACAACAATACACAACATTTGACAATAGAAATACATTTAGGATAGCTGTTTTGCACAAAAACAACTAGCAGTTAGCTTGACTTTCTAATTAAACTCTCTTACTGATTCTCCCAGGTGGCACAGCTCTGACAGCTGTCTAATGCGGCTTAGATTCTGACTGCTTTCCAGCCAGTCACAGTTAAAAAAAACCATGAACCATCCATTTAAATACCTGTTTGCTTTGGAAACGGTTTGTATGTGCGGAAACTCTTGAACTAACCAGAGGAGCTGTTTGTACACATCCTCCAAAGATTGTTGTGGCTTTTGCCAAGAGGACCAGAAAGGCCAAACGAAAAAGAAATCTGTGTTTCTTGAGAAAAAAATCAACAAGATCTGCATACCTATGGCATGAAATTAGGATTTATTCTCTCAGCGGCCAGAGAGAGAGAGGGAAGATGAGGAGGAAGAGATGGGCAGACGGAAAGAAGCAGATGATGCCTGAGAAAAACAATCAGCTCAATGAAGGCACAGATAGCCAGAGAACCTTTGACCACCAGCTGTCTGGGAGTCACCGCCCAGCCGCATTTGTCAGTCTGTGTCCCCGCATGAACCGACCCCGAGGTCAGTGGCTCGGAGCGGGGGAAACGTGCACGTGTAAACTTCGCTTCCCGTGCACGCACCCAGACAGCTGCAGTCTTGCGCCCAGTTAAACTAATGAGTCTTACAGTGTTTTGTGCGCTTGACCAAGCGTTCGTGCTGCCGTCTGTGTCAAAGCTGGCTTTATCTGTCGGGCTGATAACGTGAGTAAACAGCTGTCCTGGTCTTCCTGTCTTTGACACGGCGGCTGATAAACACAGCGGCCTCCCACCTTAACCAGCATCCCAGGCACTGGGACAAAGGAATTCACCCCGTAAATTAGGAAAAGCATTTGCTGTATGAGTAGACTACAATTATTCAGGAACCATCAGAGCCTTCTATATAACATTAATAAACAGTCTATATGCATTAGTCCAATCAGATCACCAGCGAAGGCATGCCTTACATGATAGAACAGAGGATTAGCCCCATTCAGAGAGCTTACGGCTCAGCCTCTCCTTTGGTAAAGCTTATAATTGGAGATTTATTCCTGACATCTAACTTTTTAACACAGATAACAGTTAAAAAAGCACCTATGAATACAAATAATGAGCGCAAATGAGATTAAAAATGGCAATTAAATTCCACTTATCTTGAAAAAATAGTAATTGATCATCTGCAAAATGAAGAACTTTTACAGTTTTTTCAATTTTAATCTGAGGTGGGTAATAACTTGTTACTTTTACACAGTTATATTTACTTGATTAACCCTTACACAAAAATATATTTTCAGTCAAGGCTTTTTGCACCATACTTTTATTTTTAGTTCAGTTATATCTTTATAAAACAAAGCTAATCTTACTGAGTAAAATGGTTCGCCTCTCTTGTTTTAAACAAAATTGCTCCACAATTAATGTTTATGTCAAAATTTGTATTTTATAAAATTTGATTGGCTATGAGCCTACCATAAAATTCGGAGGTCAAGCTAATCTACAGTAGTAAGTAAATATTGCGACTAGAGGTAGTTTACACTTTCTTAACATGTATAAATGACCTAAATTGATTTGAAAAAACATTTCTTTTCAGCCTGGATTTGTTATACAAAATAATATTTTATTATAGTCCTTTAAATATAAGTTAAATATAACTTTTTTCTGTCATTTTACATAATTTTAAACAGTAAATTGGATGTCAGGATGAGTTCATCAGTACTAGATTAACATTTTTAATAAATCCCTGTTTACTCCTTCTAGGAAGTTTTATAGTATTAAAGCCGAAAACTTTAAAATGCAGCAGAAGTTTGGTAAGTGTTACTTTTCAGCACTATGTTTCTCTCGTATCTTTAGGGTTTTCTACAGCAGGGATAGCAACAGTGGATGTGGATGGATGGCTACAAAAAAAAGGGACCGAGTTCAACTTCCAGTAGGACAACGACCCTAAACCTTACATCACAGATATGATTGTTCTTCATGTTCCNACTTTTTTCTGTCATTTTACATAATTTTAAACAGTAAATTGGATGTCAGGATGAGTTCATCAGTACTAGATTAACATTTTTAATAAATCCCTGTTTACTCCTTCTAGGAAGTTTTATAGTATTAAAGCCGAAAACTTTAAAATGCAGCAGAAGTTTGGTAAGTGTTACTTTTCAGCACTATGTTTCTCTCGTATCTTTAGGGTTTTCTACAGCAGGGATAGCAACAGTGGATGTGGATGGATGGCTACAAAAAAAAGGGACCGAGTTCAACTTCCAGTAGGACAACGACCCTAAACCTTACATCACAGATATGATTGTTCTTCATGTTCCTAATAGAGCACTCTGCTCTCAATCTGCAGGTTTACTAGTGGTTCCTAGAAATTCTAAAAGTAGAATGGGAGGCAGATTTTTTACTTATCAGGTTCCTCTCCTGTGGAACCAACTACCAGTTTTAGTCCGTGAGGCAGACACCTTGCCTACTTTTAAGGGCAAGTTATCCTGAGCTATCTCTATAGTTATGCTGCTATAGGCTTAGACTGCTGGAGGACATAGGGACCACTTTTCATCATTCTGCTTCATTCTCTGCAGAATCTGTTAGTTCAATCTCTAACGTTATTCTCTCTGCTTTTTCTCATACTAGCTTCATCTGGTCTGTTCCTGTTTGGCTTTGACTCCATCCTGGAGATAAATATAAGCTGTGCTGCTGCCATCAACACCTTTGGTTGTGGATGTTGGAGCTTGGCCTGTTTTTCAGTGTAGTCCTGTTTCGCTAAATGTGACTAACTGTATGTGCTCTCTTCGTCCTCTGACGTGGGAGCTCGTCTGCCTGGCTGTGTGATTCCTGGACGGGGCCGTATGTTTGTGCTTTTTTTCTGTACTTTTGCACTGTCGATACAAGCATGCTTTGTGTGAGGTATTGCCTTTGAGTCAATGAGTCAATGCAATCAACTTCTTTCCCACAGAAAGAAAACTTTAAATCAATTTGACTGTATGATCTGGTTGAATTGCCTCTGTAAAGTGCCTTGTGATGACGTGTATATGTATATTAACCTGGAGTTAAATCTCAAATTCATTCATTTAGATAGAAGCAAACAGGCCCAATCACAGGGGGAACACATGAATGAGATCTTCCTGAGGTTTTGTAGTTGATGATGCTTAGCTAAACGAGAGCTCCCGCTAAATATGTCCTCGCCGAAGTGGTGAAACACCACCGGCTGCCCTGCTGCTTTCTGCTCCGTGGCTTTAAGAGCGGAGGATGTTCACGTTACGGGAAAGGCCAGATGAGCCTGCATCTGTCTGGACGTTGCTCAGAGATGTCTAGCGTTTCACCCATACAGCCTGTGGGATGACTGGCTCGGACCCAGCCGGGGCTTTCATGAAAGACAGAAAAGAACGGAGGGGGGCCCCAAAAAAAAAAAAAAAAAACTGGAAGCGGCCTCAGGGAAAGAAAGATGAGCTGGATGACATGAGAAGACAGAGAGAGATATAGCAGAGAGGGGGAGGCTGGACAGCTGAAATGAAAAAGCGAGCCATTTTAGATGATGATGTGATGTTTTCCATCCCGACGGCGGCGCCTGTGTGTGTGACTGCCTGCATGGGTTCTCCTGGCGCCCCCGAGGAGCCTCTGGGCCCCCTATTGGATAAGTGAGCTGATTCAGGTGAATAACAGGTGCAAGAACAAGTTTTAACACATTAAAAATGCTCCCGCCGGCCAAAGTAGGATACTGTAAATCAATGAGTCTAAGCTGTGAAGCTGATTCTGCAGGACTCTGCATGCATGCATGATGAAAACTAGCTGCTTTACATGTGAAACGCCGTTACACTGTGATTGGTCTTCCCTATAAAGCTGCTTCCTGAAGCCCAGGCTGCAGTTTGTTCTCCATCTGAGCCGTCTGATAGCTTCGCTCAGAGAAAATTCTGCTTTTTTAATCTTTCTCTAACAGGTGGGCCAAAGACGTGGCTTTCAACTGTTCGTTATAGATCTATAAAGACCTTACTTTAAGGTTTGGGAGTGAAATGAAAGGTAATTTAAAGGGTTTCTGAAGTTATATAAAATACTTTGACATCTGTCAGGACAGATATGGTGCTGTTTCACACTTGAGTATTGCCGCTATTTTTTAATATAAGTTACTTCAAATGAGCCAGGCTCTTTTTGATCTTTAAGTAAGGTTGTGATCAATAGCTTCTCAGGTTTCCTGAAGGTCGTTTGAAGTCGTTCTTTGGATTTGGATAACTTTTATCCTGGGTTTTTAATCTCCATACTTACCAAAAACTTTAGCTTAATTTGTTGGGCTACTTCAGGAAAAAGGAAAAATGCAATTTTGCTGCAATTAAAGCGAACCCATTGAAATGTATAAGTCACACGTGAAAAAAGCATCATCATTTAAGCAGTTTTATTTCAAACACACAGACATAAATGACTCTTCTTGGGAACTTTGAAGGTTTTTTCTTGCAGATTCAATCCCATGAGGCCCTAATGTGTCACAATGTATCCATGCTCTTTCTCTTGCTTTCTCTCCTACTTGAAATTGAACCTGTTTCTCAGAACTCCTGTCAACTTTTCTCACTTTAACGGTGGAACCAACCTGAGAAAGAAAACCGTCTGTGGCAGTTTTTTTCCCCTGCTTGTGGCTAGTAATAAAAGCAAATAAATCTGCAGGTTGAAGCTACTTCGACAGTAGTTAAATCATTTAAACCATTTATTACAAATATCAATAAATCTTATTCATATTCAGTGTTAATATTTGTTCCTCATTTAGGCAGGAATAGCATCTAAAGTCAAAGGAAGAATCAATGCTACTGCTAAAGACGATGAATATCTTTTGTAGTTAAAATCCCATTTTATTCTGGTTATAATTTTTTCCTCATTTCAATCCAGTTAATGTAAATGGAGTCAATTCACAACAGTGATTGGCCAAGGCACATTTTAATCAGCTAGTGATTAAAATTAGCTTTTTTTTCCTTTTGATCGGTTCGGTCTTAACTTTGATTCTTTGCTCAGACGCTTAACAGTCGGATATTTTCCTAATCAGCTAATAGACCAAACCTATTTAATTCAATTCAGTTTATTTATATAGCGCCAATTCACAACACAAGTCATCTCAAGACACTTTACAATTCAACCAGATCATCCAGTCAAATTGATTCAAAGTTTTCTACATAAGGAAAGCATCGAGTCATTGACTCAAATACAATCCCTCACACTAAGCATGCTTGTAGCGACAGTGGAGAGGAAAAACTCCCTTTTACCCGGAAGAAACCTCCATTAGAACCAGGCTCAGTGTGACCGAGGCCATTGTCTTTTTCAGCCGATTAGAGAGCAGGGTTTTCAGTAGATAACAGGAAGGATAAACAAAGTAGAGCAAATTACATCTTTTATAACTTTTTCAGAAATCAGACTTTTCATTACTCTGGCGGGTTTTTGTCAAAGTAAAAGGTTGAGGTAAAAAAATTGTTCTCATCTGATTTTTATATGAAAAAATTATTTTATATGCTGTTCTTATCTTACATTAAAGTTTATAAGGAGAATTTGGAGTCTTCTAAATCTTTATTATCAGGTAAGAAAAATCACAATAAGTTGGAAACTGTTCATCAATGTCAGATCTTTAATTCAAATAAATAATCTTTAGTTTTTTTCTTGAAGCTGAATAAAAAAGGTGTTGATTTACTGTTACGTTGATTAGCAGATAATTCAAACATGTACTTCTTTTTGAGGTCAGATATATTATGCCGCTAATGTAATACCTAATAATACCCCAACTAATACCCCAGTCGGCCTCACCAGATGGCTGCTCACACTGAGCCTGGTTCTGCTGGAGGTTTCTTCCTGTTTAAAGGGAGTTTTTCCTCTCCACTGTCGCTACAAGCATGCTTAGTGTGAGGGATTTTATCCGCGTCAATGCAATGCTATCATCTCGTTTTCCTTAGATAGAAAACTTTGAATCAATTTGACTGGATGATCTGATGAACTGTAAAGTGTCTTAAGATGACCTGTGTGATAGAAATAAACTGAACTGAATTAATATATGTCTGAATGAGTCATATCAGATAACTGTTACATTGTTTTTCAGATAACTGCTGACCTACTGTATGACTTGCCCTCTTTGTTTCTACGATCCACACACACGAAAAAAAAAAAAATGAACAGACTCAATCCCACCAAACAAAACTGCTGACTTTTGGAGATGAATGAGTTTTAGACCCTTTGGAGCATAAACTGCAATACCAGAACGGTTAGACAACCACTGGAAAGAATTTCACATGCTATTTGTTTTGGTTTCCTGTGAACCTTCCTGACCCAAAGCGGACGCAGTAATCGCCATCCATCTGGTATCCAAAGCAGGTCAAAGCATCTTTATCTCTGTATACGACCTTGTTCCAGTCGTTTTACATCCTCATAATATTACACCCAGCTTGGACTCGCATCACGTGAGTCTGGCGTCTTCCCGCGCGTCTTCCTCCGACCCGCGCTCATCCAGTAATAACACTCGGGGGAACATATTTGGGAAGGCTGCTGGAGCCTGTTAGGTCTGGAGCTGCTGCTGTTGTTAGACCCTCCGCAGTGAGGCTGTGCACGAATTCAGGCCTGCAGGAGGGAGGTGGCAATGTGTTTATTTAACTGTGGGCTGTATCTGGCCATCATTATCTCACACTGCAGAAGGAGCACTGTAAACAGATGCTTGCGGCCCACTCAGCTGCAGCGTGTCTGGCTGAGGCGGGAGCAGCGGCAGGGAAGAGAGGGAGAAATCTAAACGATGCCGAGGTCAGAGGGAGAATGGTGGGAACAGACTGGCAAGAAAATCTGCAAGGAGCGCCGTCAACTTTAGACACCATTATTCCTTTACATCAAAAACGTTCATGTAAAGTTAAGCAACTATTAAAACAAACTATGTTTATGGAAAACTGCTATACTGCTTCAACTTATTAGCGACGATGCTAATACTATAGCCCCTCTTGCTAACAAGCTAAGCTTCTGAAGCCTGGTTTATGTTTGACACATGCTGATTTTCCACACTGCACATCGATGCTGAGAACTACGCGCAAACAATATGGTGGATGCGCAACAGCTCTTTTTGAAGAGAGTAAATATAAACATCTTTAGAAATCTTATCAATAAATCAATAATGGGGGAGTGTTGGTCGGGTGCAGAGTTCACGGATTAACGGACCGTGGTCCAGATCCGGACCCACCTGATTTAAAACATTCATATATTAATGCATGTTGTCTAACTTCACTTGCGCCGCTTCTCCTGTTAATACGGTAAATCCAAATTAGCCAATGAGCTGCTGTCAGTCTGGGTTGCTGCTGCTGCTACTTTTAGACACAGCAGGCAAACCTGTGGCAAGCCGGGCGATGGGAAAGAAGGAGAAGATGATGAGAAAAAGAGAGCAGAGAAAGTGTGGACTGCTGGAAGAACTGTGGTGAACTGGTGAAAGAAAAGTGAAATGGTGCTCAAAGATGACCCTGCACATTAAGAGTATGTTTGGCTCAACCTGCTGCTGTGAAGCAGGATTCTCCACCATGAACAGAATCAAAAATAAATATGGGGGGCAGGGCAGCATAAAGCCCACTGCTCTCATTAAGCCATATCACACGGTCAGTTTAGGTGTTTTATAAAATATATAAATCAGCAAATTGTCTATATACCAAACTGAACGATTGTTGTTCTTTACTTCAAAAAACACTTTACATTTTAAAATGTAAAGTGTATAACATGGCTGTTAAATGCTGTTTAAAGTAACAGATTATAAATCAAAAACGTTTCTGGACCTTTACTGGTTGTTGATTTTCGGACCCTGCTGATTTTTAATTGATTAGCCCTGGCCTTCTGGGTTAGAGCGTTGCACTTGTGCTCTGAGAAGAACCCGGTTCGATCCCCACAGCCTCCACTCTGTGTTCCTGAGCAACACCCTTAAACCCACACTGCTCCCCGGTCGCCGCACAGTGTCAGCCCACTGCTCATTAAATTAAATGAAATTCAATTCAATTTTCAATTCAAATCAGTTTATTTATATAGCGCCAATTCACAACACATGTCATCTCAAGGCACTTTACAGTTCAACCAGATCATACAGTCAAATTGATACAAAGTTTTCTATCTAAGGAAAACCAGTTGATTGCATCGACTCATTGACTCAAAATGAATCTAAATTCCTCATTTAGATAAATGTAATCAATCTACAGATTCTGAAAAAAAAAATACTAGCACCTTGGATGAAACTTAGGAAAACATGCAGGCGTTATGTGCGGCTGAGTTTATACGGCACATCTTGTCAGAGTACAGGGAATCTGATTCAAATAGATTTCAAGGAACTAGTTACTTACTGTGTATTAAAAAAAACAACAAAAAAAGCCAAAATGTTTATGTTAAAATAAAGCAACATTTTAGTTGTCTTGTGCCTCAATAGACGATTTTGCATTGATCAGAAGACATAAATACTGCTGCACACCCTCGAACTCTGCAGACGGTACTTATGCATCCATGGATTTGCTGACTTTTGTTTGTTCAAATTTTATTTGTCTCTTAACCTTCTTAGTGTCTAAGATTTTTGCAACACAAAAACTGATCAAAATTTTTTTTTATTATTCTTAAAAAGAAGGGTTTTTACCCTTAATCTGAGCAGGTGAATAAGTCAAAATTAGTATTTTTGTATTTAAAATAAAGTAATTATTAGATGTAATGCATCTAAAAAAAATGATATGGAGTCTTATTCTGCTGCCAGACCAGCTTACTTACTAAAAATAATCCCACCTATTTCAAGAAGGATTTACTTAATTATATATATATTTTTTTTTTTTGCAGAATTAGCTTCTTTGTGCTTCATATTGGCATTTTCTCATTTTTCCATTCCTTTGCTGGGAATTAAATGGCTAAATTCCTTCCTTATTTACTTATTGCACATATTTGCATTATAATAAATGCATGTGCATTTATTATAAATAGAGAAAACGCTTCAGTTTACTAACAAATATCAAATACAAAGTATAAAAAACGTTTGTTAAGACATGGGACTGAGCCCCTTTAAAACATTTCTTATGCTTTTAATAAATGTATTGTCTTAATTACAGACCCTTTCATTCATTTTTATTAAAAGGAGGAGAAAAGTGATGTTTATAACCATTTGAAATGGAAGATATTCTTAGATTAGAATCATTTAAAAGCTTTAAACCTCCATAAATTCAAATTTGAACTACTGAGTAAAATCAGCAAACATAAACTGCATAAAATTGTATTGGTCAAAACCTAATAGTTTGTTTTTTTGGTGTAGTTCTGCAGCAGGCATTGGTGCAGTGGGATTCAGACAGGGGTTTACCATTTAGCCAGCTTTCACACCGAAAAGAAAGATTCCCTTTGTAGCGGTCAGACACCAGGAGGAGAGCAGCATGAGTTCAAGATGCTCCTGCCGGAAAGCTCAACAAACAGTTGAAGGGGAGTTTTTCCAGAGCCGCGTGGCCTAAACAAACGGCTGCAGAGAGCAGGAGGGGGAAAAATTAAGGAAAAAAAAAAGAAAAGGGATGGAGAGAGGGAGAAAAATGAAATGGCGTCTGAGTTAGTTACAGTGGAGAAGGGGCGAGAGCCAGGTCTGCCGCTTTTTCAAACTTTAATCAAAAGCAGAGGCGCCCGGCGGTGGAAGCGGCGCAATGAGAAACTAAGTTTACACGAGCTAAAAGTTTAGATGGGGGGGATAGGAGAGAGTGGGCAAAGACAAACAAACAGAAAACTACTGATGAACAGCTGCAGCGAGCACTTCAGCGACACAAAGGAGGACAGAGAGAGAGAGAGGACCCAAAAATGGAAGGACCACAGTATGGAAATATGGTCCTCATTTCATGATTCAGTTCCCACTCCTTCCCTTTTTCCCGCCCTCTCTAAATACCCCTTTCCCAACGTTACTCTCTTTTGCAGCTGTGGCCGGTTTATAAAAGCCCGTTAAAGCAGAAGGAGAGCAGTAATAAAAGGAGAAAAAATAAAAAAAACAGCAGCTAGAGAAAGTGAGACGCTGTAAAAGCTCCCGGATTCAGTCAGAACTTGACGAGCTGTTTGTCCTTAAGGACGTTTAACCCAAACTTCATCATCTTTCCCACACTTTCATCTCCTGCTTCATCCTCTTCTTCATCCCCGACCTGCTGCAAAGAAGGTCATTTCATCTCATACTAATCCCAGCAGTTTGACTTTTTTAAATGTAACTCCTGGTAAGGATCTGAGCCAGGGACCATTTCAAATACTTTCCTCTAGAAGCTAAAAAAGGAAGCTTTTCTAAGCGCGCAGATGTACAGAGTGTATAACGTGGAGGAGTGTACGGCCCTGCGCTGTCCTGAGATGACATCCTCCGCTGCTTTCTTTCGCTCTGCTTATGCGTCAAGGCTGTTTTCTCTCCTTTCTCATCCCCACCATCCACCTCCCTCCCCGCTCGACCCGCCAAGTCCAGCCAAGGCAGTTCATTATTTTAAATTTATGGCCTGTCCGCTTGGCCTGCCTCAAGGAGGAGTAAAAAAAAAAAAAAATAGAGAGAATCAAAGAATAAAAATCCAGCTTAAGTTGAGGTGGAACAAACCCAAACCTCTCCTTTTACTCTTTTATTTTTTTACAGTCTAATATAAAGTTGTATCAAACTAAATTACATTTAAGGAAAGCATCTGTAATGCCCCCCAAAAAAAATAAAAAACAAAACACTCCTAAAACGTCGATAGAACTGCACAAAAATGGCCGTTGGCGCTTAGAAAAAATGAATAAATAATATTTGTGGCGATGAAAAACAGTTGAAATTAAAATCAAGAGTCCCGACGTCGCGTATGATTCAACGTTTGACAGCAATAGACTTTTAGCTGGGTCTCTGAGAGCTCTACCAAAGTTCATCTCTCCAAGACAACTTAAGTGGAATTGGGTGTTTTGATACGGAGGCCCTAAAGGGACATGGAGGGGAAAAAAAGAACTTTTGCGAGATCCCGCAATACTTTTGCAAGATCTCAAAAAAATAATACTAATAGTATTGCAGGACCTCGCAAAAGTTTATTTTTTTGGGAGATCTTGCAAAAGTTTTGCAGGATCTCGCAAAAGTTTATTTTTTCCTTCCATGTCCCTTCCGGGGCTCCGTAATTTGAACATAAAAGGCTGCTTTTTTTTTGGCACCATGTTTTTCTAAAAACACCAAATTTCTTAAAATAAGTGTATTTACTCTTAATTTGAGTAGATAAATGAGATGATTTGCCAATGTAATGAGTATTTTTACTCTTAGAATCAGAATCAGAATCGGGTTTATTGCCATTGTTAGTGAAGGAGTTCACAACTAGGAATTTTTTATGGTACAATCGTGCAACATGAAACATATATGAAATAAGACATTGGAATATGTCTTAGAATAAGACATTAAAATAAAATGCATTTGATATAAGACAATGGAATTGTTTTATTCTTCTTTTAAATGTAAATTGTCTTGTTCCATTGGCAAAACGTCTCTTTTGCCTCCTCAATTCAAGAACAGATGCACTTATTTTAGGGGGAAATTACTTCTCTATTATTTTTTTTGTTCCAGTGTAGACGAGCAGCTACACTGCAAAAGCAATCTAGAAATAAGTCAAAATGTCTTAAATGAAGTGTCTTTACCCTTGATTTGAGTAGGTAATAAGATGACACTGCAAAAACCTTCTAGAAATAAGTAAAAATTTCTTAAATTAAGTATATTTACCCTTAACTTGAGGAAGTAAATGAACAAGTTTGCCAATGGAATGAGTGTTTTTACTCTTAAAATAACATAATTAGATAAAATGCACTTGAAATAATACAATGCAATTGTGTTTTTTTTTATTTTAAGTGTAAATTATCTTGTCCCATTGGCAAAATGTCTCTTACCTCCTCAATCCAACAACAAATGCACTTATTTTAAGAAAAAATGACTTATCTAGATTTTGATTTTTTCCAGTGGAGTTGCCAATGGAATGAGGATTTTTACTTTTAAAATAAGGTAATTAGATAAAATACACTTGAACTACCACAACAAATCAGTTTTTTTCTTATTTTATGTGTAAATTGTCTTGTTCCATTGACAAAGTGTCTCACTTACCTCAATTCAAGAAAAAATGCATTTAAGTTAAGAAAAAAGGACTTATCTAGATTTTGATTTTTGTCTGTGTATATCCTGGATTGCTTTGTGTGGCGGGTTCTCTTCGCAAAGCATTATGGGATTCGCTGTAACCGCGGCCCACTGTTGCCACAGGCTGTCGCTACCTGAAAGCGGTGACCGATAAAGATTTTCTCTGATACATCAGAACGACGTCTTACAATGACTGAAAGATTGTTTACTGTCACGCCAAATAGTCCTTCATTATCTTGATATGTAATTTGTTTTCAATGTTAGCTTCTGCTAATGGTGTAATAAAGGAAAAACTAGATCACAAGCTGATTTGTTTTACAGATATCTCAAGTGTGACAATAAAAAAATGTAAACAAAATATAATTTTTGAAGTATTTACTAGTTTTAGGTATAATGAGAAAATAAGAACGTATTTAGGCCAACATGTTCCCCCTTTAAAGCAGGAAAAAGGCCTTACATACACGATATGTGAGGAGATTTTTTAACTGATGTTATTATATTTCCTCCACCCAGTCCGCCTCACTTTGAGGTCGTTTGCATGAAGTATTAACAAATATTTCAGTAATTAGGATGCAGTAAGTTAGCTAATTGCTAACTGAGGAGCACTGAATGCAAAAGCATGCCACACTTTTCAGATTCTCATTTACAAAAAGCAGTTAGAAATAATTTTCTACTCTGCAATTATGATCTACTGGCTGTAAAATGTCATAAAATGTAAATATAAACTTAAATTAGTGATTTTAAACAATACATTTTTCAGAAAAGATGCACAGGGAGTGTATATGTGCAGATTTTGACCCGCCTCTGTGAACACACCCCGACCAAACAGAAAAGACAAGGCTGTATTCTCAATGGACCTGTGTTAATACAAAACGATGATGCTGGTGCTTTATCAAGGCCCTCGGAGCCTTCCTATCCCTACATGCTCATTGGCCCTTTGGGGATTTCAGCTATTTGAAAATATTTTAAAGAGGCCCGATTGCCCCCAGATCAGCGGCTCAGAAAAGCCTTAAAACCCTGCAGCTAAATCCTAGGGTTATGTAAGGTAAAGCCCTAAAGCTCACCACGCCTGATGTTACATATTACTGTAATTGCAAATGAAAAGGGGAAAGAAGGAGAGAAAACAGGCTAGGGTGGGGTGAAGAAATGTGGAGAAAAAAGGGGACTTTAGGGGCTTGTGGAGGGTTTGGAAAGAAGGGGAAGAGAAAGGAAATGAGGGAGGTGTGACATGATGGATGGAGTTACTGAATGGAATCAGGTTGTGATTTAGGTAAGACTGAGAAGAGTCCTGCTTCCATACATCAGGTGCCTTCAGTCTCTTTTTTTTTTACACCACTTTTAAGAGACAGCTGGAAAGAAATAATGAGCATGAAGGAAACCCAATAAAAGATCATCTGTCCGTCTAAAACAAGCAGAAACACATATTTAAACTCATTTAGATGTTTCTCCATTAAATTTACTACATGCACTTATTTATTTATTGCTAAAACTAATTTTTCTGTACAAATGTGCAATAAATCAGCACAGCACCAGGCGCTTAAAGCCAGAGATGAGTAGAGTAGCCTCAAACTAAAGTAAGAGTAGCACTACTTCATCATATTTTAACTGAAGCAGTAGCGAGAAGTAGCCCTCCAAAAAATGACTCAAGTAAGAGTAAACAAGTATTTGGTTAAAAAGGTTACTGAAGTACTCATAACATCGGATTTATTTAGAATAATGTAATAAACATAAAGCTGTTTGCAAATTCTGTCACTTTAAAGTCTGTACTCGAATAATTGAACCAAATTAATAATGTGATTGAAAAATAAGAAATCCAGGCGGAGGAAGCAATTTTTCTTTTTAACACTATAACCTCCAGCAACAATATTTAATACTTAATGTTTATAAGTTAAACCTTCAATTCAATTCACTTAATTTATATAGCGACAATTCACAACACATGTCATCTCAAGGCACTTTACAGTTCAATGAGATCATACAATCAAATTGATTCAAAGTTTTCTATTTAAGGAAAACCAGTTGATTGCATCGACTCATTGACTCAAATACAATCCCTCACGCTAAGCATGCTTGTAGCGACAGTGGAGAGGAAAAACTCCCTTTTAACAGGAAGAAACCTCCAGCAGAACCAGGCTCAGTGTGAGCGGCCATCTGCCTTCAAATGTAACAGGAGGCTCACTAGTTATAGAGTATGCTGGTGAACAAAACATAAACATTAATTGTGAAAAAAACTTGCTGGCAATCCATTTAGGTTGCTCACACTGTAGGGCGTAGCCAGAAATTTTACTAAAGTAAACTTATCAATGTTTTACTAATATATTACTCAAGTGAAAATACTTCTAAATGTGATTTTTGTTAGAAAGGAACTTGTGTAACTGAGTAAATGTAATTAGTTACTCCCCACCTCTGAGTGGACATGAACAAAAGGTCTCAGCAAGAGCACCTATGGAGTGAACTTTGTTCCATTATTGTTAAAAGTGAAAACATTTTTTTGTAAAGAGAAACATGGAAAAAACGCAACTGTAAATAAAATGAAACTTTGAAAAAATTTTAAATCAAAAAAGACTTTGCTGTTTTCTCAGATTTTGTTTATCGAATCTTTTCAATTCAAATTTCTAGATCATATTTTCCTTTTTTTTTTTTACATCATTCATCCAAAAATATAAGATACAAAAGAGATTAATTAGAAAATGAAAAAAAGAAAATGTGATCTGTGAAACGCAACTTGTAAAACTAAAAAAAAAATAATAATAATTTGTGGAAAAAAAGGGTTAAAAGAACATTTAAACAGCAAAATCTGAGAAAACACCAAATTTCTAATTTACTTATTACTAACTGACCGATAGAAGTTATTTGAGGCCGATGCCAATACCGATTATTTTTACATCAATCTAACCCATCCTAATTTAAGCTGCAGATATTTAGGGGGCCGATTTTGCTTTTCTTCCTCATGATAGAAATGTCATCATAATAACAAATATTACAGAAGTAAAAATTTAAAAAGGCAACATTTATTACTAAAAAACAACAACATTAACAATAGATAATAGATGGAGCGAACATGTATGGATGCACTTCAAAAGATCTAAAAGCATGGCGGCCAAATACACTAATGAATCATTAAACGCACATATCATAAATATGGACTGAAAGCTAACCTTATTGGCTTTTCACTCAGTAACTGTGTCCTTCCTGAAGAGTGTTGTTGTGAGTTTGACCTAGTAACTCATCACAAGCATTTCCTTGATTAGAATTTGATCTGCTTCAACTAAAAGGTTATTTTTTCCAACCAGTGGGATTTTTATATTATTTCTTTCCCATACATGCTGTTATAACTGCTCAACATGTAAAACGAGTTTTCCCTCTATCGGCTCAATCAGCCTGTTCATGAGGGAGTGATTCAGGTCAGCCCTGCTTGTGCTCTCATTCATCTGGCTAATTTATTGAGTCTCAGCTTCCATTTAATGAGAAAACACAGGCCACTTTTCTTTTTTTTTTTTTTTTTTTACGGATCGCTGTAGACTAGCTCAAAAATCACCTAAACCCCAAACTTAGACCCTACATAAGAGTAACAAGATAAAAACGGTTGTCTAGTGCATCAAAAAACTGACAAATCAGACAAATATTTGATCTGTGATTGAATGCGACAAGATTAAATATCGGGGCTGGTTTCACCAAATAAAGGGAGTTATAGTAGCAGACATGGCCGCCCACTTTCCTGCAACTTCCAGCAAAAATACCCTCCAACTACCAACCACTGGAGTGACCCCCTCTTGCATATTTTTTTACTCTGAATCCACCTTTCACTGAATTACACCGTCTGACCAGGAGAAGACGTTTCTCTTTAGATTTTAATGTCCGGAATCATGACAGAAAGAATATTTTAGTACAAAGACTGATGTTTAAAAAAGGAATTGAAGGGGGACCAGCCAAGGACCAGCCAAGGGACCATCAAGGAAAGTGGGGAAATTTTGAATGGCTACTACTGTAAGATGCTCTGTTCATATTAACCTTAATATTCAATAACTTTCAATCACAGTAAAAACTAAACATAAACAGTTTTTAACTTGTCACCAGAGGTGCCAAACTTCTTTAGAGTCGTAGGGAAATCATATTGATCATTCTGGCTTAAACATGTATATAAATGTACTCTTTATAAGACCATATTGTCCTAAAATTTAGAAAATTTCTATTTAAAAAAAAAATCCTGTCTTAAAATATGTGGGGTGTTTTTTTGTTATTTTATGCAGGCCAGTTATTTATACGTCAGCCTGAACACTTAAATTCGGCCAATCATATATCAACGGTTATCTGTTAATCAAATTTTTATAGCATCTTGATTCTTAGTCGCAGCTAATATACGCAACGGTTGAAATTAGAATCATTTCCTTTCCCATTGAGTTCCGTCCCAGTGTCCACAGGGATGGACGTCTGTGTCTTCAGCAGGCGTAGAGCTAACAGAACTGGCAGCGTTGCGAGGCAAGGGCTCAAACATGTACGGCTGGAAGCCTTCTACACCAAACCAAGCTTCTGCCGCCCTGGCGTCCTCTTCCACAACATCTTTGTCCCTGCTCTCCTCCTCTAAATAAAAAATGTATGACTGAGGAGACTCATCCACGACCTCCGCCACAAAACTCTCTTCTTGCATGTTTCCTCTGTCCATAGCGTTCCTTGACAGTGTCATTTCTAAGTCACCAATTTAGTGCTACTTGGTCCCAATGGAATTTCCCATTGGGAACCTACTAGCACTAAGTTGCTAACTGGTTAGCAAGATGCTTCCGACAAACCGGCTTGCCAACCTTCCGCCACAACAATCCCACCCCCTTGATAATCAAACAATCACATTCACTTTATTCACTCGTGTAAAGTCGAGCACCCTTAAAAGTCGCTTACCTACGACTTTAAAAAATCTTGAACCCAAACTATAATTCCTTTTTTTCCTTGATCAATCAAAGTAGGGGTGACCAGCCATCCTGGCCAGATAGGGGCAAAATGAAGGCCACAGCTTGAACAATAGGTCTAAACAAAAAGGTTCAAGAATTGTTTTTAGGCTGTGAGAACGCTCTGGGAAGAGCCATGAAAGCAGGGAACCACACAGCATCACAGCCATGTAACCCAGTTTGCTGCTGTGCCCATTAAACACCCTAATGAAATTAAGCCCACATTATCACTGGCACCAGGGACTGGATTATTCCTCGCTGTGGATTAGAGTCCCGTTGGGGGTGCTAACTCAAGGAAGGGTAAAAGTGAGCGAGTGAGAAATAAGGTTAAAGGAGGGGAAACTAAATGCGGCTCACGTAGATCACTTGCACTGTCTGTGGTGTTGGCTGCCGTCCAAGAGGAGGGCAACAAAGGGGCTGTGAGAAGAGGAGAGATAGCAACGTGCAGTGGCTGGGCCTGTCAGGTAGAATGAGCTGCAGGGTTATGTTTCAGGAAGGCAGAAGTTGGAAGATCAATGGAGGTTTCTGTTGGATGCCGCAGTTACAGCTGAGGACAAGCTGACAACAGACAGACTGCTGTAAAATGTCTGAGGGATAAGTAATGACAGGCTGATTACTATGCTGAATTCCCTCAGCCAGCTGAGAAAATGACAAGCCAATGAGAAATTTCCCCATAAATGTTTAACCTACATGCAATATATGGAGAAAACATTGGCCCTGGAAGTGAAGGGGGGTTACCTTATGGTGGATGGAGAAACCTGGTTCAACAGAAACTCATTACTACAACATAAAGTAGCAGCAGAGATGTGGGTGGGAATATGGAAAAACAAAGAGGATTTTCTTAAAATTAAGTTGTCTCACATCTTTAAAGGTGTAGAGGATGATCTTTTATTTGGTGGATCATCTAAATAAGTGGTCCTCATAGTTGTCAATCATTCTGGTAAATATGTTTACGTAATGCCATCCTACGTTAGCCATCTTTTTCTGCACATGCGCATTTTCAGGCGTATATCTGTGGTGAGACAGGCTTTAAAGCTCACTTTTTTACCACCGTTCTTTGAAAAAGGCCGAGGGTCGTATGAGAAGTCTATGAGAAGAAAAGAAAGGCCTCAGAAGAGGCAGATATATCCCAGAATGCTTTGTGCTTTCCGCGCATATATGGTGGAGCGCTAACCTAGCTCAGAGTATTAAGTTAAAAGTTTCCTTTTCTGTCGCCGTTATTCGATAAAAGTAAATTTTAAGATCATTTGAGGCGAGAACATTATATTTTTAAACGTCACCATTTGGCACATTTACTGATTTAATGTGTAATTTAAAAAATATTTTAGAAGTTGAGAGCACCGTAGCAGCTAGCGGACCTCCGAGGCTAACAGCAGCCAGGGCTAACGTTAGCCCGTCTGCAGATGGTGATTTTCTGGTTTCATTTGGCAAAATGTTCACTTGATTTGTGTTTATCTGACTGTATTCATTATTATTCCCCAATAAAAGAAAAAATAATCTATTATAATCTAGAGACTATGAATAACAGGAGGTGAAATGCAGCTCCAGACGAGCTGAGCGTGTGGTGATGTCATCAGTACGCTTCGTTCCAATTGGTCCATATTAAATCTACGTGCTCCCGTTCTCCTAGAGTCCACACTTTCCTGTGTTCTTCTCAAGAACACACTTGGCGAGGACACAAGTCCGTACTCGTGTTCTAGTGAATTGAGAAACTGCCTCAGTACATCTTGTTAAAGAAGTCACATACATGATGTCATCTATTAGTGAATATGTTTATAGAAATGAAAATTGGGAACTCACTGATTTTGTCTTGTATTGTGAAAAGTAGGAAATTAACAAGATCTAAATATATCAAATGAATTCAATGCCTCTCATGAAAGTGAAGTTTGTTTTATGAAACTATCTTTTTTAACGTGTGCTAGCTCTCATGTGGAAAAGATTCAACACGCTGTAGCTAGCCAAAATTGTGCTACTAAATGCCGATACGGTAAAAAGGATATCACTACTACGTATAATTGTCTGCTAGCTAAACAAGTAGCTTTATATCATTACAACATTGACAAACTAACACTGGCCTTTCAAATAAAATCTACAATCTATAATAGAGCTGTGTTCCAACATAAAAGCACAAATTTAATTTAAAAAAAATGCTCTTAAACTACTGTCTCATCGACTTCTTATGAGTGCCGAAGTTTAATTTATAGCAGTTTGCTCTGTTTTGTTGTGCCTGAAACTTTTTTTCTCTCTTATTGCTCCTCTTCTGCAGTATATTTTCTCCTGGAATGGCCGCCAACATGTGATTTCACTTATCTCTGAGAGAAACTAGAGCGGAGAAGAACAGACTAGTGGTCATCCCCCCTGTCTCTACCTCTTTCCCTCCTCTCTTTCCGCGCTCTGACAGGGCCTGATGAAAGAACCTGTATATTTTACTAAAGTTTCAAATTCCACTACCCAAAAGCAGAGAGAGGAAAAAATCCAGATGTTGGGCGCCAACCACACCTACGTAAAAACGCTTGCGCCTGACAAAGAAAGAGTGCTAACTTGGCAGCACGGAAAACATAGAACCTTAACTTTTCTCTGTGAAATGGAGAAGCTTTTGTCTGTTTCATGTTCTTATTTTTTTAGGTGTCTTGAAGGCAGGACTGTGTCTGCTAAAGTCATCAACTGGACCCGTACTGAGCTTTGCACAAGCCAGAGGCGGGTTTTCCCTCATCCTACTTCCCCCATCATTTGTTACTCTAAGCCTTTAAAGCCTGAATAGCTGCAGTAAAACTTGTCTTGTTACTATACCCCCCACCCTCCACCACCCAGGTGACAAATTAAGTCATCAGAGTTAATCAACACCTCTCTGGCCAAAGCAGATATAGTAATCCCAGATGTGCAGGCAAATGTGCTGAGCTAGCAAAAGTCAGTTTAGCACACTAGCATGTCTTTCTGGTTGGTCAGAATCGGACAAACTTCTGCTTTTTCACATAGACCCGCTTCTTTAATGGTCAAGCTAACAGGAGAATCATCATAATCTCTATAGCCTTTCTCTGAAGAGTCTGAAATTTGATAGACTTCTCAACTGGCCATCGATAGAGTTATAAATCCAAGACCTGACCTTCCAAACACTGGGCTACTAATACGTTTAAAAAAAACTTTCAATATTTTGAAAAAACAAAAAGAATTGTGAATTTGATGCATTTCCATCCGTTGGAGTGAATTAGCCAAGTGATGCAAGACATCATGTCTTCATATGTTCAGATCCTGTAGTAAAAAAGATGGGGCCTAATCAACCAGTTTCTGGGCTTGAGATCCACTACGAAAAAAAAAAAAATTATATTTTGAAGTGCACTTAGATATAAAATGATCACTTAAAATTGGCCAAACCAAGTACTGTGTTTGTTGGTCCTGACGTCAAGTTGTGAGGAGGTTTCTAGATGACCCAAATGCAGAGACAGAAGCTGAGGTGGCTTGTTGTAGATTTATATCCAAAAGCTGGCAATAGAAGCAAAAATCCACAAACATAATACAAGAAAAAACAACATCTGGGAGACATCGGGGAAAAGACACGAGGAGCAAAGAAACAACGAGGAACCAGCAAACAGTAAGTGAAGGAGTATAAATGGGAGACTGAACAAAGACTAGGCTAATCAGCAGATTGAGAGCAGGTGTGGATAGAAGAATCTAGAAGGGAGCTAGGAGAAGAAGGCTGACATAAGAGGGCAAACAAGAAACCTAAAACTCAAATACAACCAAAAACAACACAGATTGGAAATAAAACCAATGAAAACTCAAAAAAGAAAACTTAAAACAGAACCAAAACCCCCAAAAAAATGATTTTGTAGACATTTTTGTAGCAACCAATAGCTTGTGTCATGGGTTGACTCTTGTGCCATTTTGTAGATCATAACTTGGAAAGTCCGTGTAGGTCACTCTTCGCAGTTGTAAACAGGAAGTAGACGTAGGAAGCTAGCATGCGGCAGAGATCAGATGTGCTTTGGTGGCTCAGTAGTTAACGCACACGGCCGATGTATGGAGGCCTTAGTCCTCAACATGGCTGACTAGGGTTCAAATCCTGCCTGTGGTCCTTTGCTGCATGTCTTTTGTATGCCCTTTCCTATCAGCCTAGTCTCCTGCTCTGTTTTTTTTTTTTGAAAAACGAGAAAAAAGACCTGAGTGAATTTGATAAGAGTTTGATGCAGCAGTTAACTCCACTAGTTGTCAAACAAATCAAGCTGCTACTTCTGCTGTGATGGGCACATTATGCAGCATGTTTTTTACTTTTTAAATTCTACATGGTATCAATCTGGCTTTTATCAGGTTAGTTTACCGACTCATCTTTTCATTGCAAATTTGGTTAAGAAAAAAAAGTCAAAATTTCTTGAAGTAGGTGTATTTACCTTTAATTTGAGTAGGTAAATATGATGATCTTTCAATGGAATGAGTATTATTACCATTAAAATAAGATAATTAGCTATTATGCACTTAAAATTAGAGACTACAGCTGTTCTTTCTTATTTTAAAAGCAAATTGTCGCATTTTTTTGGAGAAGTGTCTCATTTACCTGCTCAATTCAAGAAAAAATGCAATTATTTATAAAAAAAATTTGCTTAATTAGATGTAAGTTTTTTTGCGGTGAACAAATTCAGACACCTGCACTGGAAAAACGATCTAGAAATAAGTTAAAATGTCTTAGATTAAGTGTATTTACCCTTAACTTGAGTAGCTAAATGAGATGATTTGCCAATGGAATTAGTATTTTTACTCTTAAAATAAGATATTAAGAAAAAATGCACTAGAAATAAGGCAATGCAATTGTGTTTTCTTATTTTAAATATAAATTGCCTTGTTCCATGGGCAAAATACCTTCTCAGTTTAAGAACAAATTCACTTATTTTAAGAAAAAATTACTTGTCTAGATTTAGATTTTTTCCAGTGTATGCATACATTTCTACTGGGAGCTATCTCACCCCATACAATCACCTAAGCTACAATGTCAGATGTGCAGGAACACAACGCCGGAGACTTTTTTACATTAGGCAGAATGTCATCGATAATATAACATGTATAAATGTGTTATATTTTTGAACATGTTTGCTTGAATAAATAAATTGTTCCATGATAGATTCTCCATCCAAGGTAGAAACAGTGAAGGGAACTTATTGCAGGAAGTACCTCACCAATGGTAACCCCTCTGGTGTCATAACATAAAATGGAAAAAGAGAGAAAAAAAGGCCAGAAAACGAAGGATAAAGTGAGCCAGAAAAAGAGAGTTGAAGATGACTGAGGAATGGTCGCTAATGTCTTCAGCAGACGCTGGCTCCTGAAGGCTGCTGTAATTGGTGCGATCTGAAGCTGGATCTTTCCACTTCACCTCTTTATTTCTTTTCCTTCTAATCTGTCTCATCCTTCACCCAACAGGGAAGCGACAGCCTGCTTTTTCCCCCCCCTGTCCTTAAATGCTTCTATCCTCTTCATTCAGCAGAGGCGAGTCGAAGAGGAATGACACAACGGTAACAGCAGCACTGAATGAGAAATGAAAAACAACTTTTAGCGTTGAGGGAAGGCCCTGATTATTCCAGTCAAAATGTTAAGTCAGCAGAGCTCTAAATGAACGCAGCAGAGCCAAGATCAATGTCAGTGAAGAAATGCAGGTGGTAATTTCAGGACCACTGCCTGCCAGACTTTCCACATCAAATCTTCCTTTGTACTGAATATGTTGCTTACTTTGCCAAAAGCCAATGAGGTGATCCTGCTGCAGCAGCAAATGTCATATTCATGTGAAACCAACTGCTGTATTGTTTAAGGTGCCGCGTTTTACCTATATTCCCTAATATAAATATGTGTTCATGTCCTCTCAGTCTTGTTCTCTTTTGTTTTTTTTTTTACCCACTGCACAGATTGCAGTACTACAGCTTGGAAACCCTCATCAGGCCCTAAGGACCTTGAACGCATCAACACCTTTAAGACCCATAGATTTACAGCTGAAAGAGAGGAGATAAGCACGCTTAGCAGCACATAAAGACTACCTTACAGGAGGAGAGGATGCAGGGACTTAGACGGATTATTCTACAGCTATACCATCCATTCATAGGCGTTTGCATAGCATCAAGCCCTGTTCACCTTCCTACACCGAGAGCGTTGAACAGATGGAGGGGGGGGGGCCTTTTTGTTGGGGTATTTGAACACCATCATTTATGAAGACACACTATGAGACATGGAGTAAATACCATCTTTTTAATAAACACTTTAATCAAATGTACAGTTATCTGATTATTTTGTCTTTAAGGCAGAGAAGCAACCTCCAAATGAATGGTTGGAACAAAGTGGAAGGGTAATAAGACTAAAACTAAGGTTTCCAGAGTACTAAACCATTTTAACTATTATTAAAACAACAGGGAAGCTCTAGAAATAAGTGAAACCCCCAAATGGGAAGAAAGGAATGAGAGGTAAAAGCAGGAAGGAGGGAAGGGAGGATGAACTGATAAGCAGACAATCAGACCAAAAGAACGTTGATGAGCAGAAATGTAAAAAAAAAAAAAAAAAAAAAGTATGTATGAAATTAAAGCAATGGTCACTTTTGGGCTTATATAACAGCTACAAAGTTGAGGACAAGCATCATAAGTTGTCTAAAAGCTGCACCATCTAAGGCCTCGTCAGTTTATACAGTGTAAACAAAACTCAAAAAGTGAAAGGTCTCCTTCTTAAGGGTAGTTCACACCAAATCTGAAACCTCTGGGGGAAAAAAGTCATCAGTTTGGTGTGTTTTTTGTCTCCAGAGGAAACTGGGATTTCCTGTCAATGCTGTGGAGGAGGGAGGGGCTTGGAGCAGCACTCACTGCTCGCTGAAGACTGTCAACTCAGAGCGAGCATAATTTAATGCTTTTTAATGCTCTTAGAAATTATTTTAAAGCCATCAACAAGTACATATGACTCTCATACACACACACACACACACATATATATATAAAAACAGCAAAATCCGTCATCATCTTTACCTTTGACAGCCTGAAGCCATGTCCCAAATTCCTCGTTTTTCAGCCACTTTTGGTGGAATTTGCATTTTTCCCATTTTTCTCTAGCTTTTTTCTTTGCCTTGAGCTTCTTTTCTGAACATACAGGTTTACGATCAACTGGAAGCAGCTCCGTGCAAACACGCGGAAACAGTTATATTTGACATAATATATCTGACGGAATTGTTTTTATAAACTTTTTTTTTATAAATAAAGCATTTTAAATCCCACGGTAATCACATTTAATGAGTTTCAATGCCAACTAAGGCCTTAATTTAAAAAATAATAATTTAATGACTTGAAATGACCCGCGGAAGCCCTGTTCACTTTGTCGACAAAAGCCCCATTTACGCTACCGTTTTGATACCGTGCCAGGATCTTTCCGAGCACAGTAACCGAGATAACTGTTGCGTGTAAAAGGAACAACTGAACCAGACCTTACCAGACACAACCGACACATCAGTAGGGCTCGGCATGGTGCAGTTCAGGCTGGG